>NC_058130.1:199480644-199698614 GCF_016433145.1 Gracilinanus agilis
CCAGGGCCTGATGGATTCACAAGTGAATTCTATCAGACATTCAAAGAGCAACTAATCCCAATACTATACAAATTATTTGATATGATAAGCAAAGAAGGAGTCCTACCAAATTCCTTTTATGACACAAATATGGTACTGATCCCAAAGCAAGGTAGACTAAAAACAGAAAAAGAAAACTATAGACCAATCTCCCTAATGAACATAGATGCAAAAATCTTAAATAGAATACTAGCAAAGAGACTCCAGCAAGTAATTAAGAAGATCATCCACCATGATCAGGTGGGATTTATACCAGGAATGCAAGGATGGTTCAACATTAGGAAAACCATCCACATAATTGACCATATCAACAGTCTAACAAACAAAAATCACATGATTATCTCAATAGATGCTGAAAAAGCCTTTGACAAAATACAGCATCCATTCCTATTGAAAACATTGAAAAGTATAGGAATAGAAGGACCCTTCCTAAAAACAATAAACAGTATATACCTAAAACCATCAACAAGCATTATATGCAATGGGGATAAATTAGAAGCCTTCCCAATAAGATCAGGAGTAAAACAAGGATGCCCATTATCACCTCTATTATTCAACATAGCACTAGAAACACTAGCAATAGAAATTAGAGAAGAAAAAGAAATTGAAGGTATCAAAATAGGCAATGAGGAGACTAAGGTATCACTCTTTGCAGATGATATGATGATATACTTAAAAAATCCTAGAGAATCACCTAAGAAGCTAGTAGAAATAATCAACAACTTTAGCAAAGTTGCAGGATACAAAATAAATGCACATAAATCATCAGCATTTCTATATATTTCCAACACATTAGAGCAGCAAGAGGTAGAAAGAGAAACACCATTTAAAATCACCCTAGACAATATAAAATACTTGGGAATCTATCTACCAAAACAAACACAGCAATTATACGAAAACAACTACAAAACACTTTCCAAAAAAATAAAACTGGATCTAAACAATTGGAAAACCATTAATTGTTCATGGGTAGGATGAGCTAACATAATAAAAATGAACATTATACCCAAATTAATTTACCTATTTAGCGCTATACCTATCAAATTACCAAAAAACTTCTTTACTGAATTAGGAAAAACTATAACAAAGTTCATTTGGAATAACAAAAGATCAAGAATATCAAGGGAAATAATGAAAAAAATGTGAAGAAAAGGGGCCTAGCAGTACCACATATTAAACTATACTATAAAGCAGCAGTCATCAAAACAATATGGTACTGGCTAAGAGACAGAGAGGAGGATCAGTGGAATAGACTTGGGGTTAATGACGTCAGCAAGACAGTGTATGATAAACCCAAAGAGCCCAACTTTTGGGACATGAATCCACTATTTGACAAAAACTGCTGGGAAATTTGGAAAACAATATGGGAGAGATTAGGTTTAGATCAACATCTCACACCCTACACCAAGATAAATTCAGAATACATGAATGACCTGAATATAAAGAGGGAAACTATAAATAAGTTAACTGAACACAAAATAGTACACCTGTCAGATCTCTGGGAAAGGAAAGATTTTAAAACCAAGCAAGAGTTAGAGAAAATTACAAAATGTAAATTAAATGGTTTTGATTATATTAAGCTAAAAAGCTTTTGTACAAACAAAAATAATGTAGTCAAAATCATAAGGGAAACAACAAATTGGGAAAAAATCTTTATAACAAAAAACTCTGACAGGGGTCTAATTACTCAAATATACAATGAGTTAAATCAATTGTATAAAAAATCAAGCCATTCCCCAATTGAAAAATGGGCAAGAGACATGAATAGGCAATTCTCAGGTAAAGAAATCAAAAGTATCAATAAGAACATGAGAAAGTGTTCTAAATCTCTAATAATTAGAGAAATGCAAATCAAAACACCTCTGAGGTATCACCTCACCCCTAGCAGATTGGCTAAAATGAAAGAAGGGGAGAGTAATGAATGTTGGAGGGGATGCGGCAAAATTGGGACATTAATGCATTGCTGGTGGAGTTGTGAACTGATCCAATCATTCTGGCTGGCAATTTGGAACTATGCTCAAAGGGCTATAAAAGAATGCCTGCCCTTTGATCCAGTCATACCATTGTTAGGTTTGTATCCCAAAGAGATCATAGATAAACAGACTTGTATGAAAATATTTATAGCTGCACTTTTTGTGGTGGCAAAAACTGGAAAAGGAGGGTATGTCCTTCAATTGGGGAATGGCTGAACAAACTGTGGTATATGCGGATGATGGAATACTATTGCGCTCAAAGGAATAATAAACTGGAGAAGTTCCAGGCGAACTGGAGAGACCTCCGGGAACTGATGCAGAGCAAAAGGAGCAGAGCCAGAAGAACATTGTACACAGAGCCTGATATACTGTGGTAAAATCGAATGTAATGGACTTCTCTACTAGCAGCAATATAATGACACAGGACATCTCTGAGGGATTTATGGTAAAGATGCTACCCACATTCAGAGGAAGATCTGCAGGAGAGGAAACATATAAGATAAACAACTGCTTGAATGCATGGGTTGGGGTGGACATGATTGGGAATGTGGACTCGAAATGACCACACCAATGCAACTAACAACAATATGGAAATAGGCCCTAAACAAGGACACATGTTACAACCAGTGGAAATGTGCATCAGCCATGGGTGGGGGGAGAGCAGGGGGTGAAAGGGAAAGTAGGGGTATGAAGCATGTAAACAGGTTAAAAATGAATATTAATAAATGTTTAAAAAAAAAAAAAAGAAAGTCACCAGAATCATGAAGATTTGTTTCACTTAGAAGCCATTTGACTGGAGGACCAACTGAAGGAACTTGGGACACTTAATTTGAAGCCAAGAAAGGGTGTGTGTTCTGTCTTGTTCCTGAGCACCAAACTAGGTAAAACTAACAGGTTTAAGGTACAAGAAGTCAGATTTTGGTTTCTAATCATTAAAACTGTTCAAAAATGGAACATGCTAAATTGTATGGAGTGAAAAGCATTGCATTTTGGGTCAGATGTAATGGGTTCAAATCCCAGCTTTGCTACTTATTAATTATCTGACCTAGACCAAGTTAATTTCCTTCTCTGGACTTCCTTTTCCCTTCTGTAAAGAGATTGGTTAGGTCTAGCTTCAGTCACTTCCTAGCTATGTGACCCTTGGCAAGTCCCTTAGCCCTAACTGCCTAGCCCTTACTGCTCTTCTGCCTTGGAACCAGTACTTAGTATTAATTTTAAAACAGAGGATAAGAGTTTAAAAAAAATGAGTAAGTAGGTGACCCAGTGGAAAGAGCACTGGACTTGGAGTCAAGAAGACCTGAATTCAAATCTAGCTTTAGATACTTAGCATTGTGACTCTGGGAAAGAATTCTGTCTTTCTCAGTTTCCTCAACTGTAAAATGGAGATAATAATGACACCTACTTCACAGGGTTGTTGTAAGAATCAAATAAAATATTTGTAAGCCATGTAACAGAGTTCCTCACACAAAGAGGGAACTAGTTCCATTCCCTCTCCTTTTCCTGTCGTTCTCTTCCAGCTCTAAATCACAAGATCCTATGATACCATGGAAGGTGGTGAGCTCCACATCACCGGAAGCATTAAAACGGAGACTGAATATCCATCTGACAGAGGTTTGAAAAGAAAGAATTTATATATTAGGTGAAAGGTTGGACTAAATTATTAACAACATCCCTTCTGACTATAAGATTCTATAATACAGAGGAAACAAGATTAGAGATAGGAACTTGGTTTCATTGCTGAATCTATTTTTTGCTTCAAGTTAATAGGTCTTAGCATAATCATAGGATGATAGAGGCATATAGAAGGGCCTGGACAAGAAGCCAGGCTTGGCAAAATATGCACAAAGTCAAAGTTCAAAGGCTGAATATGCCAAAATAAAGCAATAGACCCTAAGTGCTAGAGGATGGAGGAAAGCAAGAAGTATAAAATCCATGTAAATAGTAAGCAACTAAGTGATTTTCAAGAACTGAAAAGTGATGAAAATACAAGTGGTGGTCAGATTGCCAGGGAGTATGGTCAGCAATCAGATGCTATTATGGTTTTTTATTATTGTTATTAATTTTAGATATTGGTATAGATTTTACATCTTACAAAGTGCTTTCACATATGTTTTCATTTGATTCATAGGACTCAAGTAAATGAGAAAAAAGCTATACAATACCAATAACAAGGAAAAAATCCAAACTCAATTACCTTTATTCCCTCATTACTCTGGTAAAAACAATTCCAAATGAACCTGGACTTGAGACCTTTAGGTGATGATAACAGAAAACAGCTGACAGGCAGGAGAAACAAGGGTAGAAAGCAGTCATATTTCTCTGGCAAGAAAAGTTCTTGGATAGGTCCCCCCTTTACCTCTAACATCCCAGGGTGTAGGACAATTGAAAGGGGCTCTATTTGGCAATAAGAGAAGCTAGGTTCAAATCTTGCTTCTGATATTTTCTATCTATGTAACCTTGGACAAATTAATTAATCCCCTTAGACCTCACTATGTTTATAAAATTGGGGGGGTTAGGTTAGTGACCTCTACATTTTCTTCCAGCTCTAAGTCTATGATCCTTTGCTCTTCTTTCACACAAATGGTCTCGAGTTGGAAATCTGAGTGTAGAAATTAGATGTTCTAACCCAAACTCCATTTTCTGTCTCCATAGTAGTAGCCCTTTATACATGCACAAATTTTACAAATAAATTATGAGGTAGGCAGAATTTATAATTCTCACCAAAAAGCATTATTAGTACAATTCTATCAGCTAATGGTCCATTGAGGAGGCTACATAGGTACCTCATCCTGATCTCATGTTATTTTGATGTCTCTCTCTTTCAAGTCCTTACCTTCCAACTTAGCATCAGTACTATATAATGGTTCTAAGGCAGAAGGAGAGTAAAGGCTGGACACAGAGGGTTAAAGAACTTGTCCAAGGTCACACACTGAGGCCAGATTTGAATCCAGGATCTCTTTCTCCAGTTCTGGCTCTCAATCCACTGAGCCACCTAGAGGCTCCCTGTGTCTATATCTCAAAAGTTTTTTTTTATTACATACACTTGGAAATGATGGCATTTATATAGTGGAAACTGTTAAAAATATTGTTCTTACATTTTTTAGGATCAGTGTTATATGTGGATCTGTGATAATGATTTTATTCCAGTAGTTTATTGGCTGAGTTTTCATGGATATTTTGAATTTGCAGAGATTTTTCATCTGTCAGTCCATGAAGCTTTTGATGCAGAATTCTAGACACTGACTTATTTCTTGCTAGGTATATTTACTTAACAGCTTTCTCATAGATAGCTTTTTAAGGGATTAGTATATCTTGATTGTAGGTAATACATTTTTACATTACTTAAATTTGACCTCTAGATTCAAGCTCTAAACCTTATTCTTATTATTTTTGTCTCATTCTTGTCCTTTTCTTTATGGGGCTCAGATAGAAACTGTTTGAGGTCAAGTTGCTATCTTGCTGTATTCATATGTATTTCATGTTCTGTGGAACATTACATGGGTGCATAAAATAACTGTTTTATTAATAAAATGAATACATGTATTTGGATGTAAGCTCATCTACTGCAGACTTTCTGAAAACATCTTTGGGATATCTCTAGAAGCAAACAGAATGACAGAAATGACATATACCTCATCCTGTTCCCATATGGTTTTAATTTCTTCCACTAGATCACTATGTTTGGAAAGTATTTTATTTCATGAAGTTTGGAAATTATGAATAGTAGCTATGGGGAAAGTCTACTTAAAATGTTGTCCTTAAATTTTTGTGGATCAATGTTTTATCCTAGCAATTATGACAACAGTTCTGTCTACGATCATGCTCCAGTATCAGTATAATTTATTTTCTGAATCTCTAAGAATATTTTGGTTTTTGTATTTGTAGGATGAGGATATGTCATGTGTTAGTTCTTAAAGGAGAGTAAGGTTTGTGGTGTGTAATTCTAGCAACCAGATCACATTACATTACTAGACGTCATCCATGGACACCAAGTGATTAATATGATGTTTTGGTGCAACTCCCTCTTTGACCTGAAAGACATACTCAGTTTTACTCAGAAGTGAAGCTAAGAATTTAAGACTATGTAGAACCATAGCAGATTTAAGCTATCTCCTTAAAAATTCTACATTTTATATAAATTACCTTCAATATTATTACATAAGTGGCATGTTATAGAAATGTTCTTTCTGCTTTTATCTGCTTTATATATTTGCATTACATAACTAAGCTCTGAGTGCAAAAATGAGTAAGAAGCTTTGCAATAACCAGTAAAATAGTATAAATACGATAGTGTTTCTAGAATGTCTATTCAATAACCATTGAATTAATAATAAGTTGATGTGTATTCCTTGTGACTTTTTTGGCATATCCCTTTTGCTTCTCAGATAATATACTATTTTCTTCTTAGTGCTTATTAATTTTTTGAGTGATACAAGTTATGAATATTTTATATAAAAACATATTTTGATCCATGTTGGAAAGGTTACTAGAGTTCTTGCCTTTTGATAATAAATATGATGTCTTCTGTTAAGAAAGATGGAGTCAAGTTTGCATCAGTGGAAACTGGTGAAGTATTTTTCTAGTAATTCCACTGTTAAGCATTCAAACCATAATTTATGGATCACATTTGGCTTTCCGGCTTTCCAATTTTGCAGGGAAGTTAGCATTTCAGTCACTTACCTTGACAGTGCCTTGCACATAGCAGGTACTTAATGTTTGTTTCATGACTGGATGAATGCCTTTCTGCAGTCTTAGTTATGTCTCTTCCCTATCCTTGAGCATTCAGTGACTTTGACCTGTTTCCATATTCTGTATTCACCTCTACCAAAACCTGCTCCCAGGAAAGAAATTAATAATTAATTCCCAGGAAAGGAATTAATAAAATTCGTCCACAATACCATTAATAAAATACAATTAATGGGAAAAAGTCTTAATTTAAATGAATGAATCTCCAATGGCAAAATTATAAGCAGTGAAGATGGGGAAAGGGTGGGGAATTGCCTTTCTGACTTTCTCTTCAAATCATATATAAAGCTTGTGATTATTCTACTTATGTGTAAGAACAGGCTTGCACTGAGACTAGCATAGGAGGACATGGTTGTTATAACTAGGCTGAGAGTAGAAAAAAGGGCTATGGGGAAGAGTAGTATAGGGAATCATTAGGGGCAGTCCTTAAAGATTTAAAAGATGCATATATATTTCACTCATGGTTACATATATATGAATAGACAGATGGATAATCATAGAAATCGGCTATTGTGCTTTTAATTAAAGGTAAATAAAATAAATACTGATTAAGAACCCATATTACACAAGGTACTCTGGTAGATCCTGAATATACAAAGACATGCCAGGTGCTCCTTGATTTTATTTGCTTATGGAAAGTATAGCAGCTCCTTTTGGGTCTTATTATTGGGATGATTTTCATGGTAGTCAGGGGACTTATGGGGTAGAGTTTAAAAGAAATTTCACTCGAGCTCCACTTAAGATCTTTGCATTTTTGCTCAAATGAGTTGTCAGGAGTATTTTAGAGGGACAAGGCAACAAGTGATATGGAAGGAGTTAAAAAGGAATCTTGGACCATAAATCAGATAAGAGTTTAGGCTGAGATATTCTAAGTGCTAGCCTGAAAAAAAAAAAAAAGATTTAGAAAGACAGATTTGAGTTTGAGCCTGAGGGCTCCTTCTGGATTTTACTTTTTGCCTGGATGAATGTGTTTTAATAGCCCTGAACTGTGTCTAAAAGAGCATTGTCTTCCTCTTGGGGAGAGGCTGCATAGGAATGATAGTAATACAGGTTTTGGGGAGAAACCTATTACCGAGCATACTATAGAGACAATACATGAGCAGAAGACCAGGAACACTGTAGATCAGTAAGAGAAAGCAGCTTACTTGTTGCAGAGGCATGAGCTGTCCAGGCAACATATATTCTCCATATGTATCCTTTTCCCCAGTGATGGTGCAGCAACGTGTGGGAGAGAATATTTAATCCTGTACATAGAGATCACTTGTTGCTTTTCTGTATTGTTTGATTAACTCTATTTTGATCTGAAATATTGCTGCGTTTTCTGACTTGTCTCATAAAAGAGACATATCAGTGGAGGCTCTTTTGTTTGGATGTTCATTTGAGATCTATCTTGATGACTACGAGTATGTTTCTGATTCATGGAGCACCCAGATTCTTTTAGTCATTTTGTCCTTAGTGAGGAATGATGATCCCCAAATGCTTATTAGCTGTAATTTTAAAATGTCAATTTTTTTTCTGGTTTTAATTTGTGTTTATAGTTTTTTGATATCATTAATTTATATCTTTTTATTTGGGGAAAATCTATCATCCCATTGGCAAATGTATCCCTTTTTTAGTTTTATTGATTCCAGTTTTGTTAATATAGTTAATATCCCTCAATATTATCCCCTTTGTTCAGTGGACCATCATTTTAACAGAGAAATAGTTAAGCAAAGTTAACTAACAAAATGTCAGTGTTTAACAGAATATGTAATATTCCATAACAATATTTCTCTACACTTTTATGGAGAGGAAGTGTGTATTTTCTAGGACCAGAACCCACCACTGCATTAAGTTGAATTGAGCTGCATTTTAGTTTTTCTTTTACATTATTTCAGCCTTTGTTAAACTTCTCTTATTCCTCATCCATTCCATCAATTCACACCAGTCTTCTCACATTACTGAATTCCTTCTTGCAACAAAATTTTTAAATGTAAATTTTTCTAAGTGATCTTAAAGAACAAATTAATTTCTAAAAATGAAAATTCAAAGTCCCAATGGCCCCTTTTGATACAGGATATTTAAAATAAAGTTGTTTAAAGAGACTTTTAAATACTTCCTAAACAACCAACTGGGCCCATCTCAGATTTGGAGGGAGATTGAATGAGGCCAAAAAGGCTTGAAAGGCAAACACTTAAGGGTAAAGAAAGTGGATTTCAAGAAGCTAGCAAAATTCTAATCTATGCAAGTAGAACAGCTTTTATAGAAATCAAAAATGAGGTGAGTGACCTCAGACAAGGGGATAACTGGTGGAAACCAGAATCAGTGGAAATGCTGAAATGGTCTCCATAACACTGCTGTAGATGCCAGAGCGGAAGCAAGGGACATTAAAATGTGATAACCAAAGTGGCAAAGGGCAAAAGAAGGATATTTGAGCAAAAGTCTATCTGATAAAAGATTTTCAATGCACTCAAGTGGCAACTTCCAGGGCAATTCACCCCCTCCCCCACTGTCTCCTCACCTCCCACTTCCCTGTGGGGCGGTGTGGGTGGGTGGGGTGGGTTACATATTATTTTTAAACAGAGAGTTTGTGTTTGTTTGCCCAAACAAATGGAAAATGCCTAAATTTCAGGTTGTTTTCTGTAACTCAGACCAAAATCTTCTCCTTTTGAGATAAAAAGATTTGGCATTGTTTTATTTTTGCCTTTTTTCTTGCCAGAATGATCTATTTTTGCAGTCTTTGACTGGCCAAATCAATCTTGCCTAAGTTTTATTTCTGCAAATATTTCAGCCAAAAGTACAGGGGGAAATTAAATAAAAAACCAAAATGCTAAGCTTTTTATTAAACAAGCCCACACTTTTCAAAAGTAAACAATATTTAGCATCTCCAAGAGACAATGCACTGTAGTAGGTTATGGGAAATGGAGGAATATGGATCTAGGTCTCTGAGAAATAGGGAATGGATTTGAAATTTCATTAGTCTAAGGATCATCCCCCTACCAAATGCAGGATGGCATTTTCTCTGCAGTTTTTTGCCTGCATCACTGACAGGTTAGGAGACTTGCTTGGAGTCACATAGCTAGGAAATGTCTGCCACATTTGAACCCAGGACCTCCCTTCTCCAGGCCTGGCTCTCTATCTACTGAACTCCCCAGCCCCAACCCCTTTAAACTCCCAACTCCTGTCTTAGAATCAGTACTATGTACTAGTTCCAAGGCAGAAAAGTGAGCCTATTCTGTAATTTATAGTTTTAGAGGCGTTTTGGTAATGAGAAGTTAAGGGCCTTACCCAAAGTCACAAAGTCAGTTTGTGTTAGAAGTAGGACTTCAATCCAAGTGTTCCTGGATTTTTATTTCTCATTCGTGGAACACAACCCTGTCAATCAGTCAATAAACAAGCATTTGTTAAGTGTCTGCTGTGCACCAGGCATTTTTTAAGACAAAATTCAACAGTTCCTCCTCTCAAGAGCCCTTCTCACGTTTGTCTCTTAGACACCTTTGTTCCTTCTCAACCTAGCTCAAATTCCACCTTCCACATTAAGCTTTTTCTGATGCTACAACTACTAGTGCCCTTTCCAGATAACCTTATTGTATGTAATTACATATGTTATCTTCCCCAATCAAATGAAACCCAATTGATTGATTGATTGATTGATTGGCCACGTTGCTCCCTTTCTCCTTCCTTTTCATTTCTATTCCTACAGTCCAAGTATAGGTCTTCATTACCCCTGCCTTGACCATTGTGATAGTCCCCCAATAGCCCATAAAATGATAAATAGTGTAGGTAGAAAAAAGGGGAAGGGTTGGGGACTTACAGATCAATTAATCCAATTTTCTCATTTTACAGATGAAGAAACAGAGGCTTAGAAAGGATAAATAACTTTCTCCGCAGTCACAAGTATAGTAAGAAAAAGATTTAGGCTTCAATTTCTTTTCAATACAAAACCAATGCGCTTGCTGCTAATATTTGTCATGCTGCCTACATTCTATCTCCCCTCAAGCCCATCCTTCAGATGGTACACCTCCTTCAATTGTCCTGTGGAGAATGAGACCTATTAATGCCTCACCAGAGAGTCAACAAGCATGTACTAGTCACCTTCTGTGTGTCAGACTCTCCAAAGTGATGGGGTTACATGGAAAGGAAAACCTGTGATGAGCTAAAGCAATCTCTGACTCTGATACATTAATTTATCTTGAGTAATGACTTTTTTCTGGGAGAAGATCATTCTAGGTCTTCTTCCTAAAGCCATTCTTTAACAGTAGGTGCTTGAATAATTCTCTCCACTATAAGGGATCTAAGCGCTAAATGGAAGTATGGAGATTCTTGCCTTCTTTTTCTGCCCATTGTGTCTCTTGGGATTCCTTTTCTCTTAGTTCCTTCTTTCATGTACAAGATTTAGGGCTATCCAACAATGAGAATGACTAAGCAACCCCTTCTCTCCCCTTCACCTTCTTCCCTCATGCCCATTTTTTCTAATAGGAAACTTCAAACTGAAAGATGCTGAGAACATATTTAAGCATGTTTTTTTTTAAATGTATAATTTAATTTTACATGTATTGAATATATCTAAACACCTTTGGATCAGTTATTTTAGCACTACTGTTTTCCTGATGGCCTCATCTTTTTCTTATTAACATTATTTTGACATCAAATGGCTCCTTCAGTCTATCACCAGGGTCCCTCTTTCAATGACATGCAGGATTATATCTTCCTTGCAGTCATTTGGGTTTTCTTTCTTGCAATTTTTTGGAATGCTGCTTAGGAAAGAGTGAGAGGATTACGAATGCAGCATTATAAGCTTGTGTAGAATGTTGAATCTGAAATTTGGAAAAAAGTTCTGGTTGGCATACTTTTAAGACAGCTATGACAGGGCTACAAAAAAGCAGAACTAGTAATTGGTAGACACTTGCATGTAGGTAATTTCAAGCAGCGACCCAAGTGACTGGGGGATCAAATGAAAAGTGACTCACCGGGTTTCATGTTAAAAGGTATTTCTGAGGTTATTGTAAAATTTGACTTCAGATATCAGAAATTAAATTCATTGTACTACTGACAAAACCATGTTATTAGAATGTAAAGATAATATCTAGTGAGCAACCACAAAGATAATTTTGAATTATTCATTCTTGGATCATTTTACTAAATCCTGAAAAGAGATATTAACAAGAGACTTTTAGAAATATTTTGAATAGTAGAGTAGACATTATCTGCTTTGTAGACATTATCTGATTTGCCCCTCATAACACCAAAGAAGTATTATTATTTGTTTTATAGATGAGGAATCTGAAGTTCAAAGAGGTTAAAAGATTTGCCCACCCTTCCAAAGAACAGCATAATAGAAAGAACAATCAAATTGGAGTCAGAGGATCTGAGTTCAGATCCCACCTCTACTGCTTACTACCTATGTGACTTTGGGTGATTCACTTTATCTTTCTGCACCTAACTTTTTTCATCTCTGAAATGTGGAGGCTGAATTAGAAGGGCTCTAAATTCCTTTCCATCTTTAAATTTATGAACCTATATTAACACAATGTCTGGGATATGCCCTTTAGTTCATGCTTATACTTGGACAGCTGAGTCTCCAGAGGGCTTCCTACTCTCAGTGTTCAAGGGTAGACCCAATTATGTAGACATGAGCTCCCCTCTGGGGGCTTACTATTAAGCAGTAAGCAGTAAGCAAATTAGTTTTTAGCAAAGGCATTCATTAAATCATATAATAATAAAAAATAATTTTAAAAAGTAGTCACAAAACAAGTCTTTCTAAAAATATGGGACACAATCTTCCTTGAATACACAAAACATTCATGGAAAGAATTCAAACAAAGAGTACAGTGACAATGAGATACATGTATAGGATATATGTGTGACTAAGACAATTTACAACCCTTGGTACTGGAGGTTTCAGAAGTTTTTCCTTTCTTTGTAGTGTCCTTATGTGGCTCCCCTGAGGTATAGCTCCATCAGGTTAGTCATAAGGATTCCCAAGACCATATGGATTCCCCTTCACAGTATTGCTAGAGCTAATTCTCACTGTTATCCATAGGCAACTAGTCTTCTCTGCAGTTAGGGGTCCCATTCCTCCAAGCTGCTTCCTCCCTAGAATGATGATTGGATTTCTGTTTCCATGTCTGTCTGCACTGTGTATCTGTTTCCTGAAATTTACCTTCAACTTTCTCAGATTATTGACTTTTCAAACTCCTGTTTGAGGTGTTATCTCTGTTTCTAGAAGCCACAGTTGATAGGAAAAGGGGAAGACAATCCCCCACCTTCCCTTACATGAGTCTCTTCCACAAAATACTCCCAATTCTCTGACTCCAATTTGATTGTTCTTTTTATTATGTCATCCTTTGGAAGGACAGGCAAATTCTTATAGAGCTAGCAACTCTGAGTTTTCATGGCCCTCAGAAGTAGGGCTAGTTTTCTGCTCAATCAACCATCTTACCCCTTCTGATTCATTCAAACAAACTCTTCATACCTCATAAGAGCAAGGCTTCAATTTTTCAGTGCTTTTAATACCTTGTTAGCACATTAAAATTCATAAGCTGAGACTAAATCTTGGGACTACATAAACAAAGTTGGATAGAGAGAATTATATCCTTTCTCACTTAAACTCTCTCCTCAGGTAATATTTGCTTCACCTTCAAATCAACCAAGTGTTTTTGTTTGTTTTGTTTTGTTTTTGGCAAAGGCCATGTGGCACAGTTCACAATCTTAGAATAAGCATTCTTGAATAAAGATACAAGTCTATCATATCTATTGGATCTGGAATTATACCCCTTTCCAAATGAACGGTTACACAGTTTTTAAAAGTATACATTCCCCCCCCCCCAAATTATCAGAGGCCATGGGTTATGCTGATGCTTAGGAAGGCTTAATATAAACCCAAAGTGACAAAGAAAAAGGAAAAGAAAAATCAAGAAATTCAAGCCTACCTTTTCATAGGGAAGGTCTGGTCCCCAAAGAGCTCACAGAACTCTTTTTCTACAGAATTTAGGATCTTGGAGTCAGTGGAAAATCATTACCTGTTCTTTCAAGTAATAAAACAAACTGCTTTATCTAGGTGCTTGTGTAAGAACAGATCTATTAGACCCATTGTGGGTTAGAGTAAAATTTCTCTTCTTGTCATAATAGGGACCCTCTTCTCTGGATCAACACATGTAAAATGGGTTTAATGCTGGAGGAGGTGTGTGTGTGTGTGTGTGTGTGTGTGTGTGTGTGTGTGTGTGTGTGTGTTCTTTTAGGTTTCTGCCACACATAGGGAATCCAGCTAGATTTCAAGCTTACCTCTTTACTGAGACAAATAGAATAACATAAAAAGAAAAACAAAAAACAAACTGTGTGGGATTTCTCAAAAGGGAATGATTTCTTGAGATTTTTTATTCAGTGTTTATAGACCAACAGGCAAATCTTATCCTATGGGGGCAACTGAGTGGCTCAGTGAATTGAGAGCCAGGCCTATAGGTGGGAGGTCCTCAGTCAAATCTGGCCTCAGTTACTTTCTAGCTGTGTGACCCTGGGTAAGTCACTTAACCTACATTGCCTAGACCTTACCACTCTTCTGTCTTGGAACCAATACACAGTATTGATTCTAAGATGGAAGGTCAGGGTTTAAAATTTTTTTTTATCCTATGAACTTGAGTACTATAACAATGTCACATAAGCTGACTAGATCCATGTCATGGCAAGGCAAATAGTCCATGTCTGCTTAAAATACACAATTCCAAAGCATTGTAAGTCAATTTGGGGATTTCTTCTGACAGTGATTATCATAACTCATCCATGCCTATCCTGCAAGATTTTAATTCAATTCCTCCCAAATATTCCCCTCAACAAAGGGGTCTGTCCAATATGCTGGAGACCTTTCTCATTTTCTCCTAACACCAGAGAATAATTGTAGAGTACTCAAATGTCCTTCTTCTTTGCCACATGACACATCTATCTTCTTTGTTAAATAATTTTTTGATGATATTCTTTTCTACTCTTCTTGTTTGAAATTCCTTGTTGATTATATACTGTTGCCAGCTCACATCTTCCCTGAGCCTTTCCATTACCCTTTGTATGATGCTCATTTTTAGTTCTTCAAATGAAGTGGTATTCTAGTCATATAGCAGGGAATAATATATTTGCATTGAAAACCTGGGCCTTTGCTGTTATGAGAAGCTTGATGTCAATAAAAGTGCCCTATAGTTTCCCAAAAAACACTTCCAGCATCTTTCCTTTTCAACTCTGGGACATTTGTGTTGGCTATCCTAAATATACAAGCTTTACAGGATATTCATGATTATGCTTTGAAATATGAGTGACAAGAGACATTCTTCATCCATTAATCTTTCCAGTGTATAGGGATCAGCCAAATCTCCTTGTGTAATTACGGATCTCCAAAAGGCTCTATTATATCTTGAGGTTTGATGTAATTAGCATAATTTCCTTTACATACAATAACATGTGGAAGACTTCACCATCCACTGGGAATCCCTCATTGACCGTGACTCTATATTGTTTCTCCAAATATTTATTATTTCTCCAAATATTTATTTCTTGGTTTTATTTTAATTTTGAATGGGGATTGATGTTCCTTTGACAAATTGCCTATGGATATGATATATTGTCTCTTGGGCTTGTCTGTCACATAGTCCTAGGATAGTCTCAGCTGCTTTTATCATTCTATGGAGGAAGCTGCTAAGATGTTCCTCTTCTCCCTGTCTTAGTTTTTCAAACTTTCGCCATGAATTTGGCCTTTTTGCATTAATCTTCATCGCTTCTAACAAATTGGTCCTGCATTGCATTAGATACCTAAGGTTAGCAAGTTGTGTAAAATCTAAGTCTTGATGGACCAATGGCCAGGCTGCTAAATTGGGGTTCATTCTTGTTTAGGCTAGGAATTTTTCCTTTTCTGAGGGAGAGTAAAATTCCCCTAAAAGAAATTCCACATCATCGAAACTTGAACAAAGTAAAAACTCTTTTTAATTCTTTGATGCTTTTGAAGGGATGCTGGAAGAAGTTAGGGAAACATCTTTTCAGCACCTCCATGTCATTTGGGGTGAAAGCTTTATAGGTCCTTACATGTACTACCCCTTCACCAGGCTATACAATTGTTACATCTACGATTGGTAATACAGTGACTGTGGGTTCTGTAAATGGATGGGATAAAGATTGGTTGTTATTGGCCATTGATTTGTTATTGGTGGTGTTATTCCCTAGGTACTTGGACTCCACAATCTCTAGCTGGAGAATCGTGTGTTTGTCCAGTTCCTTTCCTTCCCTTGTCTGCTTTAGTACTTGGAATAGCAGTTTGATGTTATCCACAAGTTCCCCAGAATCAGTGTCTTTCTTTGGTGTTGTAATTGAGCCAAACCATTGCCACAAGTGATAGAAAACATTTTTTGAGACCACAAGGAATTGCCAGATTGTTAGGATTATAGCTATAGCTGTTGGGATAAAGTAAATACACTCAGCTAGGGTCAGAGCACACCATTTATAATAATTGTAGATATCTAGAAGTTGTTGCATGAGATTAGGGACCTTTATAAACCAAAAATCTATGATACCTTGCATTAGTGACCAGAAAATTATTGAAATGCTAGACAGGATAAATGTTATCCTAGCTAACTTTATTTTGATTGGATCAGTAGATTCTAGGTTGTTAGCTAACTTTGCTCACCAATTAATGTTATAAAGAAATAAGGCAAAATGTTGATATGAGGGGGAATAAAGGTGATAAAGGGGATGGCTGAATTATGGCAATGAATAGGCAATCTTGGTATTTGGAGGAGTAAAGGGGTTAGGTGAATAATGAAGGGATTGAATGGGAGTATATAGGAAGGTAAGGGAATGAATGGGAGTTTAGGAGGGGCTGCTCAAACAGGCTAATCCCAGGAGGCTAGAGACAGAAGGTACTGGGAGGAAAACAGGCTGGGTTCTTCAGGCCTATGATACAAAAGAATTGGGGTCAGCCAGAAATGTTTAGATCTGGCTGGAGGGTTTTCTCTTATTAATTTCTAAAGTCCCTGGAGGAGGACTCAAAAGGCTCCTCCCTGCCAGTGAAACTGAATGTCTGCAGGAAGTCTTGACTGGGTACTTCCTGCCCAAGATGGATGCCTAGGTTTCCCTCAAGAAATAAAAAGGAAAGTAATTTCTTCCCACTTCACCCTTTGCCTTAATATTCAATACAATGATTCACCAGAGGCTTTTGTATAGTTAACAAAGGGGATTTAATGATGGCAGAGATAAGTTGAGGGAGAGAGGGATTCAGGGTTTTGTAACTGCTGCTAGGGAGAAAGCTGGTGTTGGGGGAAGGGTTACAGAGAAGGGAGTCAGACTGAGAGAGGCCAGCTCTCCCAGTCAGGAAAGTTTCACTGCTCTGAAGTAAAGTATTTATCAGATCACTAAATAAGGGGGTGGCTTGATTTAAGGATGTCCTACTTGTCTACGGAAGCTAAACCCACAATGTCCAACCACCAAAACCACACTTCCTTCCAGGGCCCAATGGGGAAATTCAGGAAAACAGGAGGGATGCAAATGGAGAGATCAGGGAGAGGTCCAGAGAAATTGGGCTAGGTCCAAATGTCCCCAAAGACAAATAAGCACAGGCCAAAGCAGAAGCCAAAAGGCAAAAGCCCCTCAGTTGGAGCTTCAGGACTATTTATAGTATCAGGCTCCAACTATCTTTCTGTGAACATTCTAAAACTTCTAACTGCCAGGGCTGTACAGTTGAATTTGCAAAAGCAAAAAGCTTTTGCTGCAAACCCTGCATTACAAATAACATGTGGAAGACCTCACCATCCACTGGGAATCCCTCATTGACCGTGACTATATATTGTTTCTCCTTTGTCACAGTGATGAATATTTTCAACAAATATTTATTTCTTGGTTTTATGCTTCATCTGATGTTTATTATTAGAGGGGTTTTTGAATAAAGTTATGATTGTTGTTATATCTTCCAAGGAATTTTGAATGATTTTGATATATTAATGGGAAATACTTTGTTATAAAAGGCCATACAAAATGTCATTTTGTTTTCCTGAATTGATATTTGTCATAATCAAGAAACAATGAGCACAATAAGATTCTTTATTCTCTACATCTTTATTGCAATTGTGAGATGGCATAGATGTAACTCAGTAATTTTTTTTTGTTAAAACTTACTCGTTTCCTATTAATTCTCTCTTTGAAGATGGATTTAATTCATATATAGTGACTCTTATAAAGACTTTGTTTAGCTGGAAAAGTAGACATATAGGTAGGTAATTGCTGATGTTCTTCTCATGGTTACCTGTCTTTGATATCAATAAGCCTAATTTTTTCCCCATGCCTTAGGTATACATGGTCTACTTTAGATATTTTTTATATTGGTTCCTTAGAGTCTTCACAGTTGAAGCAATGGTTAAGCACGTCTCAAGGAAATCATCTCTTTATATACTTTACCCAATATTTAGCATCTATTTGTGCTCAAAAGTTATAACAAAACAAACAGCCATGGATGAGTTTCTGTTTCTTCCAGGCTGATAGCCACAAGGATTCTAGGGACACAATAGTGATACTGCTTATATTAGCTTCCATATTCAAACTGAACACAGTAATATAGCAGATATTAGTATATAAGAATTCAGCCAAGCAAAAGTTATCTCAAAGAAGTTGACCTGACTTTTAAAGAAAATCCAGTGGGAAAATGCTTCTTGTATTTTATATCAAAAGAAGAAAAATAATGCCAACTTTTCTCTAGTGGATTTCTGCAAAACTGGAGTATCCAAAAGTGTGTATTGAGATGGAACAGACACACACACACACACACACACACACACACGTGTCCACAGGATAGTCCCTACAGAAAACTACTTTATTAAAGGGTACTTACACTAGAAGATTGGGGACTAAAAGGATGGCTTCTACCTTGAGGTCTTAGGATCTGTTATGATGATAATAACAGAGATGTTTGGGAAGCTGAAGAGTTGGCCTGAAACTAGAAACCTGCAGGACTCACTCCTCACACACACACAGGTTAGAGTGAATAGGGAGGGGTAGATACTCCTTACTCTTCACCCCTCCCACCAAGCAGTTGGAAATCAGTTGGAAATGGAAGCAGGACTGATGTCCTCTGACAAGGCTCAGCAAGGCAAATCTCTAATGATGGTCACTTTCTCAACTTACGTTCCCCCAGGTTTGACTGAGGGACACTAGGTGAAGCTTCATGTCTTGTTATCAGGGACAGATGACTTCTTTGGCTGGCAACTGAAAGGAACCAAGCTTTATGGTAGCTGTGAGTGTGCCCAAAATAATAGTCAGGCACAACTACTAAAAGATGTAGTTTTTACTGATAAAAGAAGAAGGAAGGGTAGGCAGGGAAGGGGTATCCAGGATTTAGATAAGATCTGGGAAGCCCTGAACTGTTAGGTAGAAACTGCCCCTCACCCCCAGGAGGGAGTGGCAGACCTTTAGCTAGCTTGCCCTCAAGCCTGAAATTATCACTCCTAATATCTAAAATAACTAAATGAATAACAAAATGCTACTGCAAGAAAGATCTAATCCCACTAGACAGGCAAACTCCTGAGGAGAAACCAAAATGGCTTTTGCCACTATGGCCGCCAAGGCAATCCCAAACCGGGAACAGCAAGCAAAGTGACCTACTCACTTCTACCCCCAGGAATCAACCGTTTAACTGCTTTCAAACTGTTCCCTCACCCAGAGTTCTCCAGGAGCGGGGTCCCCTGGAATTCTGGGTGAGGCTTGACCCTGTATCTTGCAGGAATTCCACCCTGCCATTTTCCATATTACAGGATCACATTATAACTACCCATTTTTAACATTATGTAGCTCTTGAACTCTGACAAGTGTGCAACCTATTATTATTCAAAAGTGTTTTAGACAGGATTTGAATCTAAGGCTTTCTGCCTACAAGTTAGAGATCCCTTTATCCACTATATGACACATGATTTAAGTGAAGCCCTGTCTAGTTGGGTAGTGGAATGGAATCAGTGGAATTTAAATTTTCTATTTAAATTTCCTTTTAGGACTTTGATTTTATGCAGTTTTTAATTTACCTTTTCCTTAAAATAAAAAAATAAAATGCAAAGGAGAGGAAAGAGAGTTATGTGAAGGAAGATAATGAAGTCAGATCTCAGCCCAAACTTGCCATCTCTAATCAACATATAATGCTCCAGTTAAATAATTTTTAAAATTATAGCACAAAGACAAGATAATGAGAAACATATCCACATTAAGTAAATAAAGAAAAAATACTTTTTTCCCCTGAAATAAAATTCTGGCCCTGAGGAAGGAACTTATATTGCCAACCTTGTTTCTATCTTTACCTTCCTCACACCTTTCACAACCAGGTGCATGAGCTTTTGTTTGAAATCTTAATTGGGATAACTTTTACATTTCCCTTGGCTATAAACATTTTATGTCCTTCCCCTCTCTCCCTAATGGAGGTGTTGAGAGAACTGAACTAATCTACACCTTTGCTTATATAAGGTAAACAATTGTGGGTCAGAAAGATACTCAACAGCATGAAGTAGATCTGTGCAGGGAGGAAAATGGGACAGAGTATAAACTCAGTTATAGGAATCTCTCTTTGTGCTACTTCCACATTTCAGGGAGCCACCCAGAAATGCCCTCCCTAGAACTTAATCCTTAAATCAGGAGGTCTCTGAAGTTACTTAGACCAGAGGTGTCAAAAACATGGCTGAGAACCCACAAGTGGCCCAAATCATATTAATATGTTAATTGGGAAATATTTTACAAAATAAATAATAGAATAAAATTATAATGTAATAAAACAAACAGATAATAAATTTAAAGCCAAAGCAATCTGGTACTTACAGGAATCTTTAGGTATAGATTAGTCGTCTCCTTTTCTATTTCAGTTTGACACCCCTAGTCTAGGCAAAATGTTAAGGTAGAATATCAGGGAGCAAATAGTATGAATTCCTAATAGAATACCACTTTACCAGAAGATAATGTAAAAAGGGAATAAATGCCAACAGATACAGCTTGTGGATAAATTAAGTTTGCAAGAAAACATCTAGCAGAGGGATTCATTTACAAGGGGAGGGGTGGAGCCAATATGGTGGCTTAGTGGCAGTGATAGCTAAAACTGCTCTGAGAATCCTTCCAAAACAATCTTTAAAAAGCATCTCAAAATGACAGGAGTCAAAAACCAACAGCAAGATGGAATTAGGGGGCTCTCTTGTTGAATACAACTTGAAAAGTAGGCAGAGAGAGAGTCAATTTTCAAAGAATAAGGGGGAACCAGAAGCAAAACTGTACACAGATGAGTGCTGACCAACCACCCCCCACCTACTGCACCAGATCCTGAGCCTGGGCATAAGCCAAATTCAGGATCCTGGGACCCTGCCTCTACCAACGCAATCATCCCTTGAAGTCCCAGGCCCTGACACCAGGCTGAGGTGAGGCCTGAAGTCTATAAAATTTGACCCTTTCAAGTCAGTACTGTGACAAAGCTATTATCCCCAGGGCAAAATAACTTAGAGTGCTAAGTTCTACAAGCCATCAGCAGAAGAGACAGAATCACCAGCTTTCAGAACTTCCAGTCCACAGGTAAAAAAAAAGGCCAGGAAAATGAGCAGACTACAAAAGAAATACCTAATCAAAGAAAATTTCTATGGAGACAAAGAACAAGGCACAGAATCAATAGAGGATGGTGAGATCCAGGTAGCTACATGCAAAATTTCAAAGAAAAATGGGAATTGGTCTTAGGTACTAGAAGAACTCAAAAAGGAATTTTAAAAAATCAAATAAGGCAGGTCAAAGAAAAATGGGAAAAAGAAATAAAAGTAATGCAAAAAGAAAATAATAGCTTAAAAAGCAAAACTGGCCAACTTGGGAAAGAGGCCCAAAAATCCAGTGAAAAAAAGAGTTCCATGAAAAGTAGAATGGATCAAAAGGAAAAGAAAGCTCAAAAGGTCATGGAAGAAATTTATTTTTAAAAAATTAGAATAGTAAGAGTAATAAAAAGAAGACAATGACTTCAAAAGTCATCAAGAAACAATAAAACAAAGTCAAAAGCATGAAAAATAGAAGAGAATATGAAATATCTCATTTAAAAAACTGACTTGGAAAATAGATCTAGGAGAGGCAATTTAAGAATTATTGGATTACCTAAAAGTTATGATGAAAAAAAAAGCCTAGATATCATATAACAAGAAATTATTGAAGAAAAGTGCCCTGATATTCTTGAACAAACAAGAGGGTAAAATAGAAATTAAAAGAATTCACAATCCACATTCCTGCAATAAATCCTAAAATGACAATTCCCAGGAATATTATAGACAAGTTCAAGAGTTCCCATGCCAAAGAGAAAATACAAGGTAGCCAGAAAGAAACAATTAAAATATCATAAAGCCCCAAGTCAGGATTACACATAATCTGACAACTTCCACATTGAAAGATCAGAAGGCTTGGAATATAATATTCTTAAAGAAAAGGGAACTTGGTTTACAACCAAGAATCACCTATTCATCAAAACTGACTGAATTATTTCAGGAGAAAATAAGATCATTTAGTAAAATGAAAGATTTTTAAGCATTTCTGAAGAAAAGATCAGACTTAAACAGAAAATGTGTTGTCCAAATACAAAATTCAAGAGAAGCATAAAAAGGTAAATAAGAAAGAAAAAATTGAAGGGCCTCAATCAGATTAAATTGTTTATATTTAAAAATAATATTTATAACTTAAAAATTTTGTCACTATCATAATAATTAGAAGAATTATACATAGATAGAAGATGTGGTAGAAAGCTGTTTAGGAAGTCATGCAAAAAAATCTTGGGTTGAAAAAGAGAATTTCTCTAAGAGAAATGGGAACAGAAGTGTAAGGGAGAAAAGGGAGTTTTTTGGGTTCAATATATTAAAAGATAGTTGCCAGAGGATCGAACAATTATCAATCTTCAGTTAAGAATAATCTCAAGTCAAATTTGATTTTTATGGAAGTTTATTTACAATTGAGAAAAGAGAGAGGGAATAAGGAAATAAGAATCTAACACAGTAGGCAATTTACTACGATCCTCTAATTAATCCAGGTAGATCTAATTCATCCTTAGCTGAGACTCAGAGGACCAGAGGCCCGGGGTGAATGAAGCTTCATTCACAGAGTCTATTAAGGGAAGTTCCTTAAGAGAAGTTCAGGAAGATTCAGTCTTTAAACTTACTACATGGACTTCTAAAGAAGATATTGAAAGCAGTCTTACCAAGGTTTCAGTGTTCCAGCCAGCACTCCTCCACAAACCAGAAGAGCTTCTTCACCAGCCACCCTCTTCACCAGAAGACTTTCTTCAGCAGAAAACCTTCTCCTTTTAAAGGGGTCACTTATGCATCACTTCCTGTGCCTCCTCCTTAATTTGTGTGTTCAATCACAATAGATGCTTCTCATAGGACAGCCTAGGGGACAGTCAGTTGATTATGATTCATCACCCACTCTATCACACATGGGTTATGGACTTCCAAATATTGGAGGTGCTCTCACCTTTGGTGATTAAACTAAAGATGGGCAGTGTAGACTTAATCTAATTGTCACAGAAATCAAATGGGGTACATAATATCACATAAAGATGCATGGGAAGAAATAATTACAGTGGAGGGGAGGATGAAGGTGGTTATGGGTAATATGTAAACCTTACTCTCATTGGAATTGGTTCAGAGAGGGAAGAACAGCCAGATTCCTAGGTTAGAGATTCCTATCTTACATTGTAGAGAAACAGAAGGGGAATAAGAAAGGAGGTAACGGGAAGAGGAGTACTAAAAGGGAGGGTAATAGGTGTAGTGATTAAAAACAAAACACTGGTATGGATGGAAAGAATGAAATAAGAAAGGGCAGGATTGAAAGAGAAAAACAAGATGGAGGGGAATACATATATGGTAATCATAACTGTGAATGTAAATGCAATGAACTTACCCATAAAACAAAAGTGGATAGCAGAGTGGATTAAAAACCAGATTCCTAACATATGTTGTTTACAAGTAACACATTTGAGACAGGAAGACACACAGAGTAAAGGTAAAGGTCTAGAGCAGAATCTATTGGGCTTCAACTGAGATGAAGTAGGAGTAGCAATCATGATATCAGACAAAGATAAAGCAAAAATAAATCTAATTAAAAGAGATAAGGATGGTAAAAGGTAGTATAGACAATGAAGTAATATCAGTATTTAATATATATGCACCAAATGGTATAGCATCCAAATTTTAAAGGAGAAACTAAAGGAGGAAATATGGTAAAATTATAGTAGTGGGGGACCTCAGCCTTCCCCTATCAGAACTAGGTAACTCTGGGGGCAGCTGGATGGCTCAGTGGATTGAGAGCCAGCTCTAGAGATGGGAGGTCCTAGGTTAGAATCTGACCTTGGACACTTCCTAGCTGTATGACCCTGGGTAAGTCACTTAACCCCCATTGCCTAGCCCTGTAACAAATAAAATTTATATATATAGAAGGATATATATAAAAGATATTAGGGTTTTAAAAAAATTTAAAAAAAGAACTAGATAACTCTAACCAGAAAATAAATAAGAAAAGGAGAGAATGAAATTTTAGAAAAGTTAGATTTAACAGATATCCAGAGAAAATTAAATTGGGATAAACAGGAATATACCTTCTTTTGATCAGCACATGATCCATATACAAAAATTGACCATGTACTAGGGCATAAAAATATCCAAATGCAGAAAAACAGAAATAATAAATGCAACTTTACCACGTCATAAAGAAATAAAAATTTTAAGGATTCATAGAAAGACAAATTAAAAATTAATTGGAAACTAAATCTTCTAATTCTTCAAAATGAGTGAGTCAAAGAAAAAATCATGGAAACAATGATTGATTTCATTGAAAAGGATGACAATGAGGACACATATTAAAATTTATGAGATATAGCCAACTCAGTATTCAGGGGAAATTCTATATCTATCCCTGAATGCTTATATTAATAAAATAAAGAAAAGGGAGATCAATGAAATTGTGTAGGCAACTAAAAAAAGTTAGAAAAAGAACAAATTAAAAATCTGTAATTAAAGACTAAATTGGTAATCATAAAAAATCAAAGGAGAAATTAATAAAATTGAAATTACAGACCAATTTCCTTAATGAACAATGCACAATGCACAATTCCTTAATGCACAAATCTTAAATAAAATACTAGCAAAGAGACTACAGCAATATATCCCAAAGATTATTCACTATGATCAGGTGGGATTTATACCAGGAATATAAGACTGGTTTAATATTAGGAAAACCATCAGCATAATTGACCATATTAGTCAGACAAACAGAAATCACATGATTATCTTAATAGGTGCAGAAAAAAAGCCTTTGTTGAAATACAACACCCATTCTTATGAAAAACACTAGAAAGTATCAGAATAAAAGGGCCCTTCCTTAACATGATCAATAGTATCAATCTAAAACCATCAGCAAGTGTCATCTGCAATGGAGATAAGTTTGAAGTTTCCTATTAAGATCAGGAGTGAAGCAAGACTGGCCATTATCACTGGCCATTTAATATTGTACTAGGAATGCTAGGTTTAGCAATTAGAGAAGTAAAAGAAATTGAAGGAATTAAAGTAGACAATAAGGAAACTAAACTATCGTCCTTTATGGATGATATGATGGTAAACTTAGAGGATCTTAGAAAATAAACTAAAAAACTAATTGAAATAATGAAAACCATAGCAAATTTTCAGGATACGAAATAAAATCACATAAGTCAAAAGCATTTCTATATATTTCCAACAAAGTTCAGCAATGAGAGTTAGAAAGAGAAACTCTATTTAAAAATCACTCTAGATAATATAAAATATTTGGGAATCTATTTGCCAAGACAAATGCAGGAATTCTATGAACATAATTACAAAATATTTTTCACACAAATAAAATTAGATCTAAACAAGTGGAAAAACATTAATTGCTCATTGGTAGGCTGAGCTAATATGATAAAAATGAGAATTCTACCTAAGTTAATTTACTTATTCCATGCTATACTAATCAAACTACCAAAAAACTATTGTACACAACTAGAAAAAAATAATAAAAAAAATCATCTGGAAGAACAAAAGGTCAAGAATATCAAGGAAACTAAAGAAAACAAATGGGAAGGATGATTACCTAGTAGTTCTTAAATTGTACTGTAGCTTATCTACTATATTAAAATGTACTATAAAGCAGTCATCATCAAAACAACCTGATACTGGCTAAGAAATAATGGGGTGGATGAATGAAATAGATGAGGGGTAAATGACCTCAGCAATCTAGTGCTTAAACTCAAAGATCCCAGGTTTTGGGATAAGAACTCACTATTTGATAAAAACTGCTGGGAAAATTAGAAAAGACAAAAATTACATTTAGATCAGTATCTCACACATATCAAGATAAGGTGAAAATGGGTATATGATTTAAATATAAAGAGTGCTATTATAATTAAATTAGAGGAACATATGGAGAAGGGAAGAATTTATGACAAAACAAGAGAAAGACAACATTACAACATATAAAAATAATTAATTTTGATAATATTAAATTTAAAAGTTTTAATACAAACAAAACCAATGCAACCAAGGAAAATCACAAACTGGGAAAATAGTCTTATAAGAAATTTCTTTGATAAAGGTCTTATTTTTCAAATATATATAAAGAACTAAGTCAAATTTTTAAGAATTCAAATCATTCCCCAATTGATAAATGGTCAGTGGATATGAATAGGCAGTTTTCAGATGAAAAAAATCAAACCTATCAATAAGCATATGAAAAAATGCTCTAAATGACTCTTGATTAAAGAAATTAAAATTGAAACAACTCTGAAGTACCACTTCACACTTTCAGATTAGGCAATATGATGGTAAAGGAAAATGATAAATTGTTGGAGGGAATGTGGCAAAATTGAGATACTAATACATTACTGGTGGGAAATTTGGAATTATGCCTGATGGGCTATAAAAGAATGCATATCTTTTGATCCAGTAACAACACTACTAGTTGTATCTCAAAGAAATAAAAAAAATGAATGGGAAAAGCCCTATTTGTATAAAAATATTTTGTTGGTCTTTTTGTGCTGGCAAAGAATCGAAAACTAAAGGGATGTTTTTCAACTGGGAAATAGTTGAACAAATTGTGGTATATGATGATGATGATGGAATACTATTTTGCTGCAAGGAATGATGAACAGAATGATTTCAAAAAGAACTAGAAAGATCTATATGAACTGATGCAGAGTGAAATAAGTAGAACCAGGAAACAATTGTACACAGTAAAAGTAATATTATGGAATGATCAAATATGATAGACTTTGTTACTAACAGCCATATAATGATCCAGGACAATACTGAGAGACTTCTGAAAAAGAATGCTATCCACCTCCAGAGGAAGAACTGTTAGAGTAGGATTGCAGATGAAAACATATGATTTATTACTTTTGGGGGGACATATGTTTTGGGGTTTTGGTTTTATAAGATTATTCACTTACAAAAATGAATAATATAGAAATATGTTTTCCCTGATAATACACGTATAACCCAGATTGATTTGCTTGTCAACTTTGGGGAGGGGAAGGAAGAAGAGCGGGAGACAATTTGGATCATATAACTTCAGAAATCTTAAGTGGAAATTTGTTATTAAAATTTTAAAAAGAGTAAAAAACTAACAAAAAAGGGAAATGAACTGAAAGACCAGGAATTATAATTCCCTCCTCAACAAAAAATAAAAATATATGTTTTGATGGAAGGCAATATGAAAACCTCTAATACAACTTCTCTGGGTCCTCCTGAAAAAAAAAATAGATCAAGAGCAAGAAATTCCAGAATGATTCAAAAGAGACATAATAAAATTAAAAAAGAATAGAAATTAAAATTGAAATTCTAGTGAAAACGGAGCTCTCAAAAAAAAAAAGACAATAAAGTAATCAAGAGACTAGGCAACTAAAAAACATGTTCACAAATGGCTTTAAGACAAATAAATTAAAATAGGAAAGAATGTAGGATCCTTGGCCCTTTTAAGGAACCCATACTCACTTTTTTGAATGAAAAGTCCTTCTATGCATGCATTATTTTGCATGGAAAGTAAAGGGGTGCTCTGCTCCCAAGAGTTGTGCTTGAAGTCTCCATAAAAGAATGGAAAAGATTTATGATTGTGCTAGCAGATGAACAAGATAAAGAAGAAGGCAACACTATTGTTTCCCAGAAAATCTACATTGTCTGAGCTTCACATTAGAAAAATTAGATTTGAAAGACTCATAGTATTTTCTGCATAAGGACATGGAAGAATACACATATTTCTTAGAATTTTTTACAGGCATTTAGGTGTGAAAATGTATAGAACATTGTAAGTGAAGTTAAGAATGTGAGATCTCTAACCTGCCTAAACACTTTTAAATTGCAACCCTGGGCAGGTCACTTAAACTTTAACCCCATTTCCTATTCTACAAAATGAGGATAATAATAGCACTTATTCCTAGGAACAATTGTACATTAAAATTGCTTTGAAAACTTTCAAGATCTATATAAATGTTAGTAATTAGCTTGTGATTTGCATCACTGAAAGGAACTCAAAAACTGAGGCTAGAACTAGCTTTTCTGTCTTTCTCGGCCAGTGCTGAGCGGAATGACTAGTGTGGGAGAAAAGGGACTGGGTTTAGTTGTGGTGCTTTGTTGTTAAAGGCCTGGCCTTTGCTACTGATGAGAGATGGAGCCTGGGTCTCGAGCCCACCTTTGGTGTACCTTTGCCACACGGTACTGTACACGTGCGGGCTAAAAGGAGGGTGAGGGATTTTTTCAGTCTAAGAGTGAGTGTGTGTGAATGAGGTGGTATCCACATTCTCAAATTCAAGTCATTGCAGTTTATCTTTTTCCCAGAAAAAAAAAAAGGGGGTTAGACGTTACATTTCGGAAAACTAACCGAAGTTCTGTCTACTGATGCAGCACAAGAGATACAAAAAAGAAAGAAAAAAAAGAGGAAAGCCTCTCTTTAGGGTCTTTTTTTTTAATTTTTAATTTTAGGGAAAACACTGTTCAGTTTCCATCCCAAGTGACGCTTTTCATGATCTCTTTTCATCAAGGCACCTTTCCTATATGGTTCAACTGTGAATGTAGAAGGGGGAAGTGTGGGGAGGTGGGGAATGACAACTCTGATTAGAGGATATAGGAAAAATGAGATTGTCAAAAACAGACTTCAGACAACCCATAACCCAAACCAAAATTTAAATGCTCAGAATTGGCAGCACAAAGGGAAAGCTCTCTCCTGACTTGTACTGTGACAGTTTGAACGCCCCCAAAATCGTGCCAAAGAGTAAAAAAAAGAAAAAAGAAAAAAAAACAAGAAAAATATAAACACAAGAAAAAAACCATAACAAACTTCAGGTAACTATTTTGGATTGCAAAATGAGGATAAATTTAATGTTCAAACAAAATCTGATAAAATAACCATTTGGAAACTGAAAAAAAAACTGATGAAATCAAAGCTCCATTTCAGTATATGAGTTTCCCATAGAACTGGTACAAAATTGATTAAATACTAAAACAGAAGGAGATAAAAAAAAAGGCAGACATATTAACTACATCATTTGTAGACCATATTATAATAGAACAAGTATGTAGTGCATGGAATTAGATATAAATCTTTAAGGAAGCTGTGATGCCATCTTGAACAATGAAGGTGTGAATATGTCATAGAAACAATTAGTTATTACTTCTATAGTAATATCAACAATAAGATGTGTTAAAATTTTGGAGATATGGCTAAAGAAGAGGAAAAACATGTTTTAGAAAACATTTACAATATAGAAACAGACAATGAACTGAACATGTAATTAGAAAATAGAAAATCAAAATGTTAATAATATTTCAAAATGTAAAATTAAAGGAAATAAGAAAAGAGTGAAAACAAAACCAAATATAAAATATCCAAGTAAGCAAAAATTAAACCAAGAGCTGCTATAAAAAAAACTTGACAAAATTATCATCTCTCTTTCCAGATCCTACTTTCTAAGATCTCCTGAAATGCAAGTTTTCATCACAAACTGCCAATCACACATTCTTGACTGGATGTCTGACATATATCTCAAATTCAATTTTTCAGGATCAGAACTCATTGTCTTTCCTCCAAAATCAACCCCTCTTAAGGACTTCTCTGTACTGTCAAAGATACCAAATCCTTTTAGTTGTACAGGTTTTAGAGGAATGTTTAACTAATTATCATGTGATACATCTAACCAAACTGTCAAATCTTGACAATTCTTCTTTCACACCTTCTCTCACATCCACCCTTTTCTGTCCATTCCCATGGATACCACATGGTTTAGGCCCTTATTACTTCTTAGCTATACTATTGTAATGGCCTTCTAATTAATCTCTCTATCTCAAATCTCCCCTTTCCAAAGCATCCTCATCAAAGCCATCAGAGTGATTTTCTTGAATTTTACCTCAATGTGTGCTACCTCTTACTCAGTAGACTTCAGGGGTTTCCAATTACTTCTAGAACCAAATATATATATATACTTCTTTGGCATTCAAAACTTTGAAATTTGAAACTTGGTCCCAAATTACCTTTCTAGCCTTTGCACATATTACTAAGCTGCGTTTCTCCCCATGCCCTAAAAATTTGTGGTACATCCGTAATGACCTTTTTATTATTCTTTACACAATAACTCTTGAATTTATACTCTTCAGATTTCTCACTCTGCCTTCATTTGAACTATTACAGTAAAATCTCATCGTTCTCCTGCTTCCAGTTTTCCCTTCTTCAGTGCATCCTTCACAAACTACTTAAATATGTTTTCCAAAGCACAGATGTGAACAAGTCCCCAACTGGATGAAAAATCATCAGTGATTCCTCATTCCATTTGGGGCAAAATATTCACAGTTCACATCTGACTTAATATTTTGGCTTTTGCTTGACTTTTTGGACATGTCATATTGTTCTCCTTCATTCACTTTCATTCTAGACAAACTTGACTGCTTGGTGATCCTCAAACTTAGAACCTCATTTTTTTTCTCCATGCCTTTGTACAGGCTGTCCCCCATGCTTGGAGTGTATAATTTACATGCATTTGACTTGTAGAATCCTTGACTTGTTTCAGTGCTTCATTGAGCAGCCAACCTCTTTCCTGTAGCCTTCATCATTCTTTGTTGAGAAGGAGCCTCCCGACCCTGCCAGCATGACCATCAATTCATAACAAGATGCCCCTGAAAGGCATGTAAGCTCAAGAGCCCCAACGTCCCAGCAGCAGGCTCCAAACTACCATCCCTTCTTCCAGTTTGGAATCCACAACTGTCATTGAAAGAAGAAACGTTGGTGAACATTTGACTAGTAGCTTTCACTATGTAGCCCCTGTCTCCTCCGGTATCCACGGCAACTGAAGACCTTGAATTGAAAGTTATCACCACCCAGCATCCTTGGCATTGTCAAAAGATTCAACATCAGAAAGGAATATGGTTTTATTAATGAAGATGACAGTAAGGAAGTTGTATTACTACCTGTTTTGTCAATGCACCACTGGCTAAAGATCACTGGGCCTTTTCATTTGCGTTTGCTAAAACATAGGATTTCCTTGAGAACAGGGACTGTCTTGCTTTCCTATTTACTTATTCAGCCCTTATTCCTGTACCTTGCACATGAGAAGCTATTAATAAGTAATTTTAAAATGTGTTCACTCGTTTATTTATGCAAGGAACTGTGCTGGACCCCTGGTACAACAAACAAAAATGACAGACAGCTCCCACCTTCATAGAACTTAGATTGGATCATATATACAGATAAATAAAGGCAAGATAAATTCATGAAGGAGAGAATAATAACAACCAGAAAAAGTTATATATATGAATTAGCATCCAAATTCAGGCTTTACTATTCCTGGAGCAAGACCTAAGCTTCTATCTTTTATTAAAATCTTTTATTAACATAAATGTCCATTTGAAATAAATGTAGTGAATAATACAGTAACTTATAAGACATTAAATGATTCAGAGAGTAGCATCCAGTGATTTGTATTCTAGGCAGAACAAATGGATCAGCCAACAAACTTTAAGCCCTACTATGTGCCAGATACTATATTAAGCACTGAAAATTCAAATACAGAAAAATGCAATTGTCTCTGCTCTTAAGAAGATTATATTCTATTGGAGGAGATACGTATCAATATTAATATATATTTATATATCACTATGCATTAAGTGATCATACTCCCATAAACCTAAACTTGTTTACTTCTCTATTCTCTCTCTCTCTCTCTCTCTCTCTCTCTCTCTCTCTCTCTCTCTCTCTCTCTCTGTCTGTCTTTCTCTCAATGCAAAGAGGTTAAAGAAAAAAATTAGGGAAGAAGATGATTAGGTAAGATTATGTTGATATTTATATTAGTAGAGATGACATTTACAATGACAAAATCGAAGTATCAAAGTAAATTATTAAGGAGCAAGTAGTATTATTTAAGAGCAACAGACAGGCAACTAAATGGTATAATGGATTTAGAGATCTTGAATTCAGATTCAACCTCAAACATTTACTAGTTGTCTTAGGACAAGTTGGTTAATCTCTGCCTCACTTTCTTCCTTTGTAAAATGTAATTAATAATAGTCTCTACTACCCAGAGCTGTTGTGAGAATAAAATGAGATAATAATATAATAATAAATATAAATAAAGTTATAATAGTAAATAAGCTTATAAAGTGAGATAAAATAAAATGTAAAGTGATATTCATAAACTTTAAGTTGCCACATCAATCCTCTTTTTATTATTAATAACAAATTTATTGGTAATTCTATCTTCCTTTCTAAAATGACCTTCCCAGTAGATGGTCAGATTGTTTGTATACTCCACTGATCACATGACCCCAAAACTAGCCTCATTTTCACCCTCTCTTCATGAAAAGGAAATTTTAAAACTAAACAGCAAAGTTAATTTTCTAAAAAAAAATTATGGAGCTCTTTAGAAGAGTGCCAACTAAGCAAATGGCAAGTGAACAAGACACAAGTTCCTTCCTTGGGATCTCTGTAGACTGGAAATGTTTCTTCAACAAAGGTGACAAAATGAACTTCCCCTTCCAGTTCATCTATTAACATAAGGAAATACTGTAAGAAGCTCATTTTTTAGTTATTAAAAGAAACAAAAATGCAAAGAAAGCTCAAGGAGATAGAATATCAGCAGATGATTAAAAAAAAGGAAATTAGGAAACTGAAGGGTAAATAAGATTTATTGTTTTAAAATATTCTATGACTAAAAAAGTTGCAACAACTACCATGTACCTGGTAGGTATTCTTAAATGTTTCTTATAACCTGTCTAAATATGATAATTCCCAGAATTACAAAAAAAATTAAGTTTTGTAAGAATTTTTCCCTTTAGAATTTATTAGACATATAACAAAGTCTCCATGACAGAAGCTAATGAGGCATCCTTCTCAAGAGAAAGAGAGGGAATCATGTAGATCAGTGATTCCCAAAGTGGGAGCCACTGCCCCCTGGTGGGTGCTGCAGCGATCCAGGAAGGCAGTGATGGCCACAGGTGCATTTGGGGGTGGTGAATAACTGTAAGGGGGAGGTGATAGTATATGACAGGGGGCGCTAAGTAATAATTTTTCTGGAAAGGGGGCAGTAGGCCAAAAAAGTTTGGGAACTACTGATGTAGATAGAGATTGCTAAAGTGGCTGATGAATAACCATGAGTTATGACTCCTAAGGCAGTGGTGGCAAATCTTTTAGAGCTGGAGTGCTGCCCCCCCCCCCAACCAAGTGTCATGCTTACCCCCCCTAGATTGTTGTGCCATGCCCCACCCCCCACTGAGTGTTGGGCATACCCACCCCCTCTTTACCCCACATAGGGGAGGAAGAAAGTACTCTCATTGGGCTGCTGGGCAGAGGGGCATGAGGAATGTCCTCAGAAAGTGTAGAGAGGGAGAGGGGACTGGCTTGAGTGCTCTGCTCCCCTCCAGCTCTGCCACTTGTGAGCCACTCACCTGCCTCCTGTGTGCTCCCACTGGCAGCTGGGCAGAGGGGCAGGGGATGTGAAAAAATGTCAACAGGTGTGGTGGAGAGGGGATGGGGAACAGCTCTGCTAGAGTCCCTCTATATTTCTAGTAACAAACTCGGGGGGGATGAGAGGGGCAAGTGGCCACATGCCATCTTTGGCACCCCTGCCATAGATTTGCCATCACTGTCTTAAGGAATTCTACCAGCAACTGTGTTTAGCCTTATTGGACCTAATTATGATTGATGTAGTCAAAGGCACCTGAAGTCTTCTTATCCTAGATTAGTACATTTGTATGAGGCTCCACCTTTCTTCATCTACCTAAGTAAAAAAAATCTCCTGAGCTTAATATTCTCAGATCATATAGTAGTCAGGGATTTATATAGAACTCTAAGGTTTCCAAAGTACTTTGCACATGTTATCTGTGAGGAAGGTGTTATTATTTCTATTTTACAGATAAAGGATACTAAGACATTTTTTAGTCATATCTGGATTTTCCTGTCCCCATTTGGGTTTTTTCCCCCCACAAAGATACTGGAATCATTTGCCATTTTCTTATCAAACTCATTTAACAGATAAGGAACTGAGGCAAATGTGACTTATTTAGGGTCACACAGCTAGTGACAGTCTGAGGGTAGATTTGAACTCATGAAATTGTGCCTTCTTGACTCCAGGTCAAGCACTCTATCCACTGCACCACCCAGGTGCCCCAGTATTGAGACTGAGAGGTTAAATAACTTACCCAGAGTCAAACAGTTATGAAATATCTGAGAGAGGACTTTAACTCAAGTCACTGGACTCAAAATTTAGTACTTTATTCATCCTACCTCTTAGATGTCTCAATTAAGCCTCCTAGTTAGACCAACTGAGTCTCCAACTTTATCTGTTTTCCATCAAATTTGACTAACACACTAATGTATGTCAGTCTCAACTCACCATGAAAGTGTTTTGCCTTGAGGATAAATCAGAGAAGGTTGTGTCCCTAAGCTCTGGACCACTATATTAAATACCTATATTTCACTGCAAAACTTCATGTGTACAACTAGGTTTAGTTACTGTTGTTGTCATTAGTACAGTATTATATTATCACTCTACTCTTGATGTTGATGGCATTCTCCTCTCTTCCCTAACTTGACCCTTTGGTAAGACAACTCAACTCTATCTTCTATTTCTGAATCACTTGTACTCCCACCCCTGGCCTATAGGTGATGCCAACATTTTTCCAAACCCTAATCTTGGATCACTTCTATCATTTTCCTCCTTTGTTGCCATTCTTGTGCTGCTAAATGAACCTAAAGGAACATCCCCCTCCCATCCTGCCACATGACGACTTACTGATTACTGACTGTAATTAATTTCCTATCCTATCTCACTTCGTAGCAACTATACCAAACCTTTTCATCTCTTCTTAAGCCTCTGGCATCTCATCATTTACTCTCAACTGAGAACTTCACCTCATATTTCATTTAAAAATTGAAGCCATTCTCTGTGAACTATCTAGCCTCACCCCTCTCATCACACTGAGATAGTTTGTACTATCGCCTATTTTACTCTTTGAATGAAGTACCAATGAAGAAGTAGCCTTTCTTCTTCTCAAGATCAATTCCTCTCTCTTCATGTGCCCTTTATTCTCAGTCTTCCTCAGAGGATTGCTCTGCTATCATTCTCTCTGTCTCTGTCTCTCTCTGTCTCTCTGTCTCTGTCTCTCTCTTTCTCTCTCTCTCTGTCTCTCTCTCATTTTGCTTATGTCTGTCTCTCCCCCTTCCCTATTTACTGTTTTCTTCCTTTCTATCTACAAACACACCTATGAGACAGCTTTCACCCTAAGAAAATTTTCATTTGATCATACCCATCCTTGTTAGCTATGATTCTATTTTTCCCACTTCAAGAAATCCAAATATACTTAGTATCTTTACTTTCCTTTTACTTTTTTCTAAGCTTTCTGTGATCTGACCTTCATATGATTGAAACTATTCTTTCCAAAATTGTTTATGTTCTCTTAATTATAAAATCTAATGATTCTTTCTTAATCCTCATTTTTCTTGTTTCATTTGTAGTATTTAATCTGCTCACTACCTTTTCTTCCTATAAGTTTCCCCTCTTTGGGTTTTAAGACACTTTTCTCTCCAGGTTCTTCTTTCTAACTACGCTTTCTCAGTCTTCTTTGCTGGTTTTTTATCCATATCATTCCCATTAATAGGGACTATCTCCTGGATCTTTTCTTTTTCTTTTATATTATCTTACTATCTTGATGGTGATCTCATCAGTTCCTACGAGGGTCATTTTAATCTCTATGCAATTGATTCTCAGATCTGAAGACCAACACTACTTTCTCTCCTGACCTATTATAGTACCACTTTACTAATGGTCTTTTAGACATTTCCTGATCAATGTCCCTTAGACATCAGAAATGCAACACATCCAAACAGAACTCATTTCCTCTGTCTCCTCCCAACTCTCTCCTCTTCAAGACTTCCCTATTTCTATTGAGATATTGATATTCTCTCAGTCATTCAGACTTGCAGTCTTGGTATTGTTCTTACTTCTTCACCTGTTATATCCAGTCTCTTACTTTTATAATTTCTACCTTCATAACATCTTTCATAAACATCACCTCTTCTCATAGTCATAACCTTAGTTGAAAACCCTTAACACCTTTTGTGTAGATTATTACCATAGTCTCCTAATTAGTCCCCCTGCATCAAGTCTATGTCACTTCAACCCATAGTCTATCCAGCTGCCAATATGATTTTTCTAAAGAATAGATAGACCATGTGACTGCCTATTTGACTGAAGTGGCTTCCTATCAATTCCAAAATAAAATATAAAATCCACTGGCATTTAAAACTCTGCATCATCTAGCCCTTTATTTTTCCTGTCAGCTTACACTTCTATTTTTCTCCACACCCTACACAATCCAACATTGATCTTTCTGTTATTCTCCAAAAATATCATTTCTTCTCTCTATGTTTTTTCATTGCCTCTCATGCCTTGAATGTTCTCTCTCTTCACCTCTGCCTTTAGTTTCCCTAATATTCCTGCTGTCAGCTCAAATTCTACCCTCTGCAGGTAACTTTTCTTCACCCCTAGCTGCTAGTACTTTACTTCAGATACTCTTCTCTATTTATAATGTATGTGTCTGTTATTACATAATTATTTACATGTCTCCTCTGTTATCATGAGAATTCCTTGAGCATTTGTTGCTTTTTTTGCATTTTTCCCTCTTTCCCCTTTTCTTCCTTCTCTTTCTCCAAATGGGGTTAAATGACTTGCTTAGAATCACAAAGCTAATAAATGTCTGAGGATAGATTTGAACTCATGAAGATGAGTCTTCTTGATTCCAGACCTGGTGCTCTATGCTCTCTGCCACCTAGCTAGCTGCTTTAGATAATAACTTCTTAATGAGTGCTTGTTAACTTGACTTCACTAAATTCCCTCTTTATTATTTGATTCAGTCCACCCTGTAGGGATCTCATTTTGACCAAAACATTCATGACCTGCCCCTTTCCTTCTCTCACTTTGGATCCACCTAGCTTCAGCCCCAAGACAATCAACCAGTGTTTCATCTGAGCCTTGTAATTGTTAGCTATTACTAACACACTGCCAATTCCAATTTCTGCCCCCAGCCATAGTTGTAAGCTGCAGTTACCAACATTCTCCTACTGACCCCATCCCCTCTGAGCACAAAGTTTTTCACCTGGTCAAACCTGGTCAGTTTAGTACCAAGGTCCTGGTATGGTTCAAGGTTACTGAGTATGATCCTATGACCTAATGTCAAAAATCTAAATCCCTTTTGGTTTATTTGGTATTTTTCTTTAATATCAATGGCATGTAGCAAATAACTATGCAAGAAATAGACACACAAAAATATTTATGGAGTACTCATAATACTTCAAACTTCATTTCAGGTGCCTTCTTTCTCCATAAAGCTTTCCCCACCAATTTTTCGTGCTATCTTTTGTCTCAGATTATTTTACTACATTTATTTGTATTTATGTTGCGTCCCTTCCTCAACATCAACCATCAGCCTCCTGAGATCAGTGCCTATTTATTTATATATTTGATTCTCGGAATCAAATACAGTTCTCTACACAATTGTTGAATTGGTCTGAACTGTGATTGTCCCCTCAAGTTTCTGTCCTGCATCTTCTATGTACATTGCCTCTTGGTTATCTCCCCAGCTTTCATTTTTTTCATTTCTTTTGATTTTTTAAAAAAATATTTACTTGTTACATTAAAATACCAAGTTAGTTCCCTTCATCTCTTTTAGAAAAAGCAATCAAGAAGGCCATGAACTTCCTAAAAAAAAAGCATCAGGATCAGATAGATTCACATATAATTTTATCAAATATTTAAAAATGAACTACAATATTAAATAAAAAGTACTTATTTATTTGTTTGTTTTTATTTGTTTAAAACCATTACCTTCTGTCTTGGAACCAATACTGTGTATTGGTTCCAAGGCAGAAGAGTGGTAAGGGTTAGGCCATGTGGGTTAAGTGACTTGCCCAGGACCTCCAGTCTCTAGGCCTGGCTTTCAATCCACTGAGCTTCCAAACTTCCCCCTTAAATAAATTATTTTAACAATTGATAAAGAAGGAGCTCTGCCAAATTCCTTTCATGAAAAAAATATGGTGTTGATATTTGAACCAGGAAGAGCAAATATAATTAATAATAAGGAGCAAAAATAGAGAAAGAAAATTACAGACCAATTTCAATAATGAATATAGATACAAAAATCCTAAATAAAATATTAGCCAAGAGACTACAACAATATATCAAAAAATTTATATATTATGACCAAACAGCATTCATACCAACTATGGAGGGATGGTTTGGAATAAGGAAAATAGTAACATAATTGATTATATGATAAAAAAGTAACAAAAATTACATGTTTGTCAATAGATGCAGAAAAAGCTTTTGACAAAATACAACACCTATTCTTATGAAAACTATTTGAAAGCATAGATATAAATAGATTTTTTTCTTAGAATAAAAAGAAGTGTACATTTAAAATCATCAACAAACATTATTTGTAATGGGGACAAATGAGAAGCCTTCTATATAAGATCAGTTGTGAAACAAGGGGGGCCATTATCACTGATATTATTTAATATTACATTAAAATGCAATAATAGTAATAAGAAAAGAAAAAGAAATTGAAGAAATCAGAATAGGCAAAGAGATAATAAAACCATCTTTTATTTGCAGATGACAGATATGATGCTATATATAGAAAATCCTAAAGATTCAACTAAAAATTTAGTTGAAACTATCAATAATTTTAACAAAGTAGCAGAACATAAAATAAAACTGCTTAAATCATGAGAATTTCTATATATCAGCTCCTTCCATTTCAATTATCATTTATATGAATATTATGAACAATTTATATAACTAGCCTCAGTCTCCATTCTGACCTCCAATCTTGTATTTCCTATTACACAGTGGATCTCCTCCTGAATGTCCTGTTGGCTTTTCAAACCAATATGTACAATAGAGAACTCACTATCTTTGCTAAATCTTCCCAGTCTCTAATCTTCCTTATTTCTGTTGAGAACATCATCATCCTTCCAGTCACCTAGGAATGCAACCATGTAGTTCTTTTTAATTCTTTTTTTCTCTGATTCCCATAACCAAAACCATAACTAGGTCAGGATAACTAGTGTTCTGGTCCAGGGGGTAAAATTAGAGGGTAGTGATTGAAATTGTGGTCATTTAGCAGCATCATAATACCATAAATCAGTACCTAATTAAAAAGAACAATTAGTTTAAAAGGGAAACTATAAGCTGATAGGCTGAGGTGAACATTTTTTCATAACCTCCTCCTCTCCCTTCCCTTCGCTGAGGATGTACTTCATGTTACTTGTCCTAAGCAGTTTGTTGTACTTACCTTATATACATTAACTCCTATGGCTGTACCTATATACAATTAGTTGCTAAATGAATTCTGTCAATTCTGTCTCCTCATCTTTTGCATCTTTCTTATTTTCTCTACACAAAAGGCTCTCCCTTGGACTCTGGCAATATTCTCTATTTCAAATTAAAAAATTATTCTTGTCTTTTATTTTTATATCACCTACATTTCCATGGCACCTCTTTCCTTTCCACCTCCCAGAGAGTCATCTTTTACAATATAGCATTTATAAAAAGAGTAAGCAATTTGCTTCCCCTCAAGAAAAACAAACCTAACAATATAAAAAAGTCTTAGATTAAATGACATATTTTGATTAACAAACCAATGATTTTCTCAATCTTCATCTTCGTTGACTTATCTCCAGTTCTTGAGACAATAGAATACATCCTTAAAAACCCTTTACTTTCCATCTTAAAATCAATACTATGTACTGGTTCCAAGACAGAAGAGCTGTAAGAGCTAGGCAAGTCACCCAGGTCATACAGTTAGGAAGTGTCTGAGGCTAGATTTGAACTCAGGAACTGCCGTTTCTAGGTCTGTCTTTCAATCCACTGAGCCACCTAGCTGCCTCCCTCTCCTCACACTTTTGTAAAGAATTGATAGGAGCTGTTTTCTCATATTTTTTCTTTTGTGGGGGTCAAGTTTGATCATTTGAATATCTCTGCATTTAGTTTCAATTATTTTGCTGTTGTTCTTTCCATTTACACTATTGTTGTCATTGTATATATCATGGATCAGTTTTTTTTAAACCCTTGTACTTCGGTATATTGTCTCATAGGTGGAAGAGTGGTAAGGGTGGGCAATGGGGGTCAAGTGACTTGCCCAGGGTCACACAGCTGGGAAGTGGCTGAGGCCGGGTTTGAACCTAGGACCTCCTGTCTCTAGGCCTGACTCTCACTCGACTGAGCTACCCAGATGCCCCTCATGGATCAGTTTTATATAAACCTTCTCTTGCTTCTCACTATTCATCATTATTATAATTTCTTACCACAGAGTAATAGTCTATTAGATTCACATCTCACAATTTATTTAGTCATTCATTAATTGATGAAGATCTGCTTTCTTTCCATTACTTTGTAATAAAAAATAACATAAATATTTTGGTTTTGTAGGACTTTTCTATTTATCACTGACTTCAAAAAGAGCATTTGTAAGCTATATTGTTTGAGACAGGTCAAGGAAGGGATAGGAATGTTGTTCAGGATGTGTGGGACAATGATAATGGACAAGAGGGAAGTTGTTCCTCTCAAGGTCTCTTATTTTTATTCCTTTTTTTCTCTGCCAAGGAGAATAACCTTTGCACTGGAAAAGTCTGGACAAATATAGCTAATAAGTAGTTTAAAACCCTAGATAAATAAGGAAATAATAAGAGAACATCTAACTTCCTATTTTAACTTCATGGGCCAGCTGGTATTGCTCAGGTTAGATTATAAGGTACTGGAAATGACTCACTTGAGAGACCAGATATGCATATTGAAACCATACAGGATAAGGTGGAAATTAGCAGCTTTTAAGTCCATTCCTGCTATGCCTGAAGTAGCATCTCCTATTCCATAGAGAAGACTCTAAAATGTAGCTTCATAAAATCATAGATTTAAAGGTAGCAGAAAAGGGACGTTGGAGCTGGTCAATAGCAACCCTCTCATTTTACAATTTTTGGGACAACTAGGTGATACATTGGATAGAGTGTTGTGCCTGGAATTAGGAAGACTCATCTTCCTGAATTCAAATCTAGCTTTAGAAACTCTGGGCAAGTTACTTTGCCCTGTTTAAAACCCCAAATGGGATCATGAAAAGTAGTATATGACTGTTGCACTAAGGATTATGTACTTAAACCTGAAGAGCTAGCCAGTAGCCTACTAAGATTCTATAGTTTCTCAAATCATCCTAAATACATTCAAATTATCAGGTCCATATGATCTACATATCTCCTGTGATTACTGAGCTGCACTGTTCATCATTTCTTAAAGATCTTGAAGAAAAATATAGGTACCAAAGTAAATATAGCTATCCCAATTTTCAAAAGGAGGAAGAAAGTAGATTTTTTAAAGCAATAGGCCTGTGACCTTGTCTTTGATATCCAGGAATTCTATAACGTATTATTAATGGGTTGGTTAGCAAGCAAGGATCATACACAATTAGCAAAGATTACCAAGAATAGGTCATGTCATACTTTTTCCCTCACTCTATCCATCTGTCCTTCCTTCCTTCCTTCCTCCCTCCCTTCCTTCCTAGATTATTACAATAGTAGGCTCCTGCAGGCCACATATTTTCAAAATTATCTTATAAAGATATTATATTTTATCAATTATATATAATAATAAAATATCACATAAGTTACCCCAAATTATATGATATACATTATTTCCCTTTCTCCTTTCCCTCTCCCCTCTTAGAGCTGGCAAGCAATTTGACCTGAGTAATATATGTATTATCATCACATTTCAATATTGTTAATTTTTGTAAGAAAATAATCACAAAAAACCAACACCACCCCCCCCAGTGAAACCCTAAATACACTAAAATGAAAAATTCTGTGTTTTGATCTGCATTCCAACTCCAACAGTTCTTTCTCTGGAGGTGGATAGCATTCTTTTTCATTTGTCCCTCAGAATTGTCCAGATCATTGTATTGCTGATAGTAGCTAAGTCTATCACAGTTGATCATTTCACCATATTTTGCTGTTATTGTGTACAATGTTCTCCTGGTTCTGCTTATTTCACTCTGTATCAATTCATATAGATCTTTCTGGCTTTTTTCTGCAGGTCACATATTGACTTAGAAAACTACACATTTATATAATATTGTTTTTATTAATATATCAACACATTATATCATATAGGAACTACATTTTAATTTGATTCAGGCCATACTCTGGAGTGTTGTGGGCTGCATTTGATATGTAGTCTGCATATCTGATGTCTCTGACTAGGCTAGGGAAATACTAGAGATGTAGTATATTCAGATTTTTGAAAAACATTTAAAGAAAGTATGATCTTTATCTTCTTGGGTATGATAGAAAAGATCAAGAGACAGTTTAGTTAGGGGGATTTAGATTTGGTGCAGTAGTCATTAATGGGTCAATATTAACATGAAGAGAAGTATCTAATGGAATACCCTGTGGACCTATACTGACCTTAACATTTTTGACAGTGATATCAATGAAGACATAGATGACATATATTTCAAATGTTCATAATCAGATAAGGTAGAGTGGGACAGCTACTATATTGGATGACTAAGTCAGGATTGAGAAAGAGACCAACTAGCTAGAATATTGAGTAAATCTATTAGGATAAAATTTAATAGGAACAAATGCCAAAGCTTATACATGGTTAGAAAAATCAATTTCACAAATGCAAGATGTTCATCTGAAAAATATATAGGAGTTTTAGTTGACTGACATCTCAAAATGGTCAGTAATATAATGTGGCATCCCAAGAATCTACTATTATTTTGGGCTGAATTAAAAGAGATTTAAAAAATCCAGTACCAGGAAGAAGATATTTCCATGGTACTCTACCTAAGTTAAATGAAATCTGACGTATCGTATTCATTTCTACGTGTTACCTTTTAAAAACTTTGGTAACTTGGGTAGAATCCAGATAAGAATAATTAGGATTCTGAAGAGCCTTGAATCCCCCTCAGCAACATATAAATAGCAGAGCTCAGCTCAGAGTTAACAAGGATAATTAGTTAAAATAGGAAGCTTGAAGTAGGAAGTTAAAATTGATTCATATTAGGTTGAGTAATTTTGTTCAGTCATTTTCAGTCATGTATGATTCTTTATGACCCATTTTGAGGTTTTCTTGGCAAAGATACTGAAACAGTTTGTCAGTTTCTTCTCCAGTACATTTTACAGATGAACTGAAGGCAAAAAAGGTCAAGTGACTTGCCTAGGGTCACACAACTCCCAAGTATCTGAGACTAGTTTTGAATTAAGGACTGGCTTCCCCAGGTTGGATGATTTTAGCCTGAATAAAAGAAGTTTTAGGGAAGATATTTGAGCAGTCTTCATATTTTTGAAAGTCTATAGATGGAAGAAGGGCTATTCTCATTCTGCTTAAGCCCAGAAGACAGATTTAGGAACAATGGATGAAAGTTACACAGGTACAAATTAAGCTTAAAATTCATGAAAATTTTATATGTAATGTGTAATTATACATTACATGTAACTACTTATATGATAGGGATAATTATCATCTCATTTTACTGTATGAGGAAAGCAGGTTCCAAAGTTTAAGTGATTGGCTGAGGGTCACTGGTCTTTTAAGGATATAAAGGTGGGAATTGAACCCAAGTCTTTCTTATTCCAGGCCCCATGCTCTTCCCTGTATACCATGTAGATATTCCCTAGCAATGAAGAATAACATACTAAGATTTGTAGCTTAGATTAATATCAAGAAGTTTGAAAAATGAGCATTTGCAGCCCATTCACATTACCATGAAAATCTGAAAATTGGCAGATTGGTTGTTTTTTTGAAGCACCAAACACAAAGATGTTCAGGGTCAACATTATGTTACTGACAGGCAATTCCAATGTTTTGTCTTTTGTTCTCAGTCGGTCCTTCTCCCTGCCCAAGGTGACATGTTCTTTTTGCAAAAAGATGTCACTAAACAAAAGATCTTGGAAATATCTTCCTCACTTTAATGATACTTGGACTTGGAAGAGACCTCTTCCTTTATGGATAATGAAATGGACTTAAAGAAACGTAACTTATCAAATGTCACACAGGTAGTACCAATCAGAGGAAATCTTGACCCCAAATCCAAAGCTCTTTCTATCATTCCACATTCTCTTTCCATTAAGTCCAGCCTTGTTCCATGTAGTCATTTAATAAATATGCCAAAGTCAATGTAATTTTAGACTCAGGGAAGTCAAAGATAGGATGTCTCAGTGCTTACTTTAAATACGATACATTTCCAATAATAAGGTGATACATAAAGGTGGTATTTGGTTGGGAATAGTTATTATTACTCCTTTTACATTTAGAAAATGTGCAGAGTTACATTCTGCATCCCTATTTTCAGCAGCAATATTTTTGTAACTTCATTATGTAATTGTCTTTTTTTAAAAAAGGAGGAAAAATAAAATAAAATCTCTTAAAAGAAGGTATAAAAGTTGACATGACAACCAATGATGCTAGTATATTGTGGGATCAGAAATTCAATAAATGCAAATGTGTATGCTGAGGCAAATTTTCAAAAATGTATTATTTATTAACCTCCACTTTATATATAATAGCAAGCCATTTGGAATTTTTACAGCCCTTTGTAATAGACTATATTAAGGCTATTTTTGAAGAAATAGATTTTTATTCTTTCAAATTGCATAGCTTTTTCAGATTCACATCCTTTGATACAAGATGCTGTTATTCTTAGATGATATTTCATCTCCTGATTTCATTCCTTTTCAGTCTCTAACTTCTAAACATTGAGCTCTGCTGGTCGACCCTTTGACCTATGGTTTCATTACTTTTTAGTAAGTAGCTTTCTGTGTGTATATGTTTAGGAAAAGGTGTAGAGCGATGGTCATGGGTATACTAAATAGCCATGATACATAGCTAGAATATGGCCAGTTTGCCAAAAGCAGAGTCATAAACAGAGCGGGGTGATTAGGGTTTTTCCCTAGGTGACAAATTCAGAAGGTACTGAATTTATAGTTTTTTAAAAAGGTTTTATTGATGCCTCTTTTACCCTTTACCACAATCATTTAAGAAATACACACATAGTCCCTGAATGACTTCTTATTTCTGGCAAAGAAATATGTTTAAGCAAAAATATTCTATAGAATGATTGCATTAAAATGTATATATTATTCTGTCCTATGAGGTCCCTTATCTCTGATTTAAGCAGAGGATATGTAGTGCATGTTTCATTATCTGTTCTCTGTAGCCTTCATTAATTTTTCAGTAACTCAAAAATTTCTTTTAGTGATTCTTTCATTTATTTTTAAAATTAATTATGCATTGTATTCTTTTGCTTCTGCATATTGCACTTCTGTATCAGTTCATACAAATCTTCTCACAGTTCTTATTCCTCATATTAGTCTTTTCTTGCTGCAAAAACCTATTTCATTACATTTATATATCCTAGTTGTTTTTTTCCCCACTCTAGTCAGGGATCTACTTTGTTCTAGTTCTTTACTACCACACAAAAGGCTGCTATGAATATCTTGCTATGTATTTAACTCTCTCCTTTTTTTTTCTATATTTGATTTTCTTAGTGTGATAGAAGCAGTTTCTGCTTTATTTTGGATGGACTTAATTCTCTTTAAGGGGACAAGGAGGCCTGAGTACCTGAAGCATCAAAATTCCAGCCTATGGAGAGATGGTATTTCCTAGGTTTGACAGAATCTCCTGCTGCTCAGTAAGTTGATATATAGTTTATGATTGGGTATTGTTGCAATGGCAAATACTGAGGGAAGGGAGTTGTATTTATCTGATTCCGCAAACATATGTTTTAAAAATCTTTATATTGCTGAATAAATTTTTTTTAATTGAGCTGTATTTGGTCCACCAGTGTTTTAGTATGTTTAAATCCTGGGCTCGGATGACTTGACCTGATTGAATTAGTTACAGCCCCAAATAATTGGAGTACATGACTTGTAGTGGAATTAGAGTGTCAAAAGCTGTGGATAATTTATTCATATTTCTAGCAGAATTCCAAATTAAAAATCTGAATGACTGAATCACTGTATACTGTACACTGTATACCAACAGTGCATCAATGTGTGTACTTTTTCACTGCCCCTCTAATATTGATTCTTCCCAGTTTTTGGTCATCTCTAGCAATTTGAGAAGTGAAATTTCAAGATGTTTTAATTTGCCTTTCTCTTGCTATTTAATCACTAATCTAATGGGGAATGATATCTGATATAATGTATTTGTGCCAATTCTCTATGTATTTTAGGTATCAAATTTTTATCAGTAATATTCATTAAGAATATTTCCTCTCACTTTATCATTTTTAAAGAGGGTTCTGAATTTAGAGAATACTGGCATTATTTATAGTCCTTCAATAGCACAGAAACAACAAAGCTTAGCATGTAGTTAGTGGAAATAATTAGCTATAATTTTTAAAATAACCCTTACCTTCTGTCTTGGAGTCAATACTGTGTATATGAAAGGCAGAAGAGTGGTAAGGGCTAGGCACTGGGTGTTAAATGACTTGCCCAGGGTCACACAGCTAGGAAGTGTCTGAGGCCAGATTTGAACCTAGGACCTCCCAGCTCTAGGCCTGGTTCTCAATCCACTGAGCTACTCAGCTGCCCTGATAATTAGTTATAATGATCAGATAACTAGAAACTGGGGTAAGCTATTTTACTTCACACAGAATGATAGCCTAGGCAGCAACCTTAAGCCAGAGTCCCTTAGCTTCTATACCCTCAGTGGAATGAATGGCTTCCTATCCTTTCCCATCAAATAAGGATATCTTTTATGCCACTTATCCAAGAATGATTAAATCAATGGTGCTTTCCCAGGTGCCCAAATTCCTACATGTGTCTAACCAAGAGTAATCCAATTTTGAATATATCCCATTACAATTAGCCTCAAGGAGGGAATGCTTTCCCTGCTCACCTCCACATCCTGACTTCCTTGGTTTTCTTCAAGACCCAGTTAAAATTGTACTTTTAAATAAGGGAAATTCCTTGTCATAAGACCATTGCCTACAAACCCCACTCCCTATTAATTAGCCTATTTTTTCTCTTAAAAAGGTGACAAAGTTAGCTCCAAGACTTGACTGACCCAAGTAAGAAGACTCAAGTTTTATCTCTTTTGACAACATTTTTTGGTGGTTTTTGGTTCAATTGATGAGACTTCTTGATTACCTAAGATCATAAAAAAGGCCATCCATTTGGAGTCAGGGCCATTCATATTTGATAGACGCCCCTAGACTTTGAAGTCACAACACCCTGTTCTACTGACCAGATGTATTTTCATATACAGAAAAGGATGGTAACATCTACCCAAGTAAATGCTGGAGTATCTTTTTATTGAATTTACTTTCAGTTCTATGATCAAGTAAACTTCCTTTTGTTAACTGGCTTGAGTCATGCCCACCCCTAACATTTGGTGTAGTTAGTTCCATGCCACCTTGTAGCAAGGACCCTTCTATGAAAGAGGCATATGCAACTGAACTTCAGGAATCACTATTATAGTAATGGGATAACTTGGGCAATGGTGGCCATGGTAAGTCTTATTCTTTCAAGGATTTTTACATGCTAGCCAAGTAGTAGAATAAGTTTCAGGATACATGACTGGAGTACAAGATCCTTGAACAGATGGGACAGAGAACATATTTATATTTATTCCTGAGCACTAACCATTAGACTTACCAAATCAACTAGAGACTATAAAGAATGGGACAGGACAATCAAAGGACCAGGATCAATGGAGGAATTTTGCTGATTCCTTTCACTACATGTGTTTATTTCGGGGGCATGTCAAAATCATAGGGATGATATATGTTCTTGGCTGAATTAAACAACTAGACTGGGGCATTATAAGAAAATCAGAGGTTGGAGAGAGATTTTGCCCATCTAGATTTTTGAGGTGATGATGTCATGTTGTTTTGAGCATGGGACCACATTATACCCCCCAAGAACAAGTAATCTATTCCTAACTAAATGTGCCAATTAAATCATCCACCTAACACAATTGTCCATCCACCTGTCTCCAACTGACAAAATGTTATTCTTCATCTCAGAGCAATATGTTTGCTCATGCTAATCAATAGTTATATCAATATCCATCTGCCTGTCCAGATCCAGTGCCCAGCCTCCCAGGAGCAATGATCATGTCTGTGATGAATCAATGCCACCTACTAATTAGGAGAGCTCTCTGGATCCAGGATTTAGGAAGACTTACCTGATAAGAATCAGCTGTTTTGGGATGTAATTTCAGCTGACCTTCTCTGGTCATTCCTTAAAGCAGAATCACCTGGGACTAGAAATCTTTGCTCCCTCAGAGGATGCCACCACACCTCTGGGAAATAAATTTCTGGTTCTTCTCAAATGGCAGGATTCTTTTCCTCTGGGATAGTTCAAACAACTCCTTACCAAATGAACTAGAGTCTAGGGGATGGGACAATCAAGGGGTCAGGACCAATGGCAGGATTTGCTGATGCCTTTCACTACATGCATTTGTTTGTGGGGCTTGAAGGTTGGGGGAACCAAGAGATGGAATTGTTGGGATGCATTTTGTTTTCTAACAATATAGGGGAGATGAAACTGACACTATACTACCATGATAAATATGTATTTACTTGAAAGGGGGATACTATAGTTAACTTGGTATTAATTTTGATCTCTTTGTATGAAATTAGAGAGTCATTATTTCATTCCTCAAGATACAGTGGTTCCCAAACTTTTTTGGCCTACTGCCCCCTTTCCAGAAAAAATATTACTTAGCCCCCTGGAAATTAAATTTTTTTAAAATTTTAATATCAATTAATAGGAAAGATAAATGCAGCTGTGGCCATCACCGCTTTCCTGGATCGCTGCATCACCCACCAGGGGGCAGTAGCACCCCCTTTGGAAATCACTGCTCAAGAAGAAGAATAGCATCTCAAAATTTATTATCAACCCCTGAGATGGCTCTCAGGGAGGGAAAAGTTTTGGTGGGTGAGATAAAGAATATTTTGTGGATAGCAGTATTGGGAGGTCAACTTATTTCCCAGAACAGCTTCCATGTGATAGCCTTATGATCTCTTAACCATGTTTATTCAGGTGACATAAATTGCATGATGAAGAATTGTTTGTGTTGAAGATGTCATAATCTGTGTTCTGGCACTGGTGTTTCTGTTGCTACTCCTGTTCATCATCATCACTTTGCATCAGTATATCTACTGTGAACTACAAAGTTTTGCTATCACTCCTATATGGCCTTGATGTTCAATGGCAAGATAACAGTCAGCATGGCTGGCGATGGCTTAAAATGCAGTGGATGAACTTGACTTCTTCCATGTCTAACCAAGTTCTAAGTGCTCTACAGCACCTGCTTCAGTGACCTTCATGGCCATTAGAATAAATCTTCAACCTGATATAGCCTGTCTGTCCAGATGGCTTACTGGTATAGCTTCTTGGAGCTTCAGGTAAGAGCTGAGAGGCATGCGGGCACTAAAGGGGGAAAGCAGCCCTAAAAAGGGCTCAGCAACCTCACAACAAAGGGTCTAGTCTTTCCTGAACACCCAAAGACCCTGTTATAATACACCATTGCTATTTCTTTCCCTCTGAGATTGCCTCCCAATTGTTCTCCATATTTTGTATGGGTATGGTTATTTGCTGTTGTATCCCTCCAAAGAATATGATTTCCTTGAAATCAGGAACTTCCTTAGGCTTCTTTTGTATTTCCAGTTCTTAGGATATTGCGTGGCTCATAGTAAGCAGTCACTGACCTCAACAGACCTAATTTATCCAAGGTAAATATAATTAATTCTGGATAAGGGGAAACGATTCTTGGTTTCCTTCATTTTACTACCAATGATGCCTCCACGGAGAAAGTCAAATGGGCAAAGCATTTATGAGGGGTGGTAATTTTATTTGGCACATTTCTGTATTTACTAGTTTAGACTGTTGTGTTTTAAAACCCAGTTCCACAGTGGCCAATTTAGAGAACTGATTTTTAAAATATGGAACTGCTAAAGTCTGACCAAACCCATCTGAGAATAAAATGGCTTGTTGAATGTAATTGAAAACAGGAAGGGGTGTAGTTAATGCTGTCTCTTTATGTGTACATGTCTCTTTGAAAAGACTGTAGCTCTGCCTAAGAATGAGGCAGGGGACTTTTCTGCAGCAGCTGTAGAAAGTAAGTTGAGAAATGAAAAAAAATAGTGAAATTATATTTTTTTAATTTAAAATTTTGATCTTTTAATTTCCTGAATTATTTCATTACCTAACATTTGAGTCCAAATTCTCCATCAATTATTGTTTGATTGTTTCTATCACTAAAAACCCCTCTAATTGTCTGAGGGGATCTTACTTTGAGTTCTCTTCTATATCTAAAGTATCCTCTGGTCCTATAGCTCATTGCTCTGCTTATTATGTCTGCTTCAGAATTCGAATTTAGGAAATCCTAAATTCTTTTTTGTGCCATGGACCCAGGAGAATGTTGGTAAATGTTTAACAATCAGCTCTGCGAGAAACTCACATCACACTCAAATTTAAACTGCCTTGTTAACATTTTCCTTCATTAATTTCATAAATCTAGACAATCAACAAAAACAAATGAAGCCTTAATTTGTAGTGTTTTCAAATTTCTGAGGTGTAAATGCTCTCAGTAAAAATTATACAATTGACTCTCATGAGCCTGGCTCCAGTATACTTCTACATGGCTCCCTCTGGCAGTCTGGCAAAGCCTATGTATCCTTTCTCTGAATAATGTTTTTAAATGAATAAAACTGAAGACATAGGATTATAAAAGAAATGAATTCTATCAAAATGCAGTTGTCAAAATACTAAAAAAATCATTTGGGAACTCTACATTGAGAATGCCTGTAATCTAAAGAGAGAAAAGCCAAAACCGTATTAATTTTTAGGAGAAGAAAACCATTTTTATACTATCAAACCATGCAAAAATATCCCAAAAGGCAAGCTACCAAGAAATAAGCTTCAGTTGTATATTAGGGAATTGAGATAAATTTTATAACTTAAAAATTAGAAGGAAAAAAAACAGCAGCAGGCTCAGATTATTTATTTTTTAGAACTTCTGTTAGAAACAAAAATGCTACCGATCTCCGGGAAAGAATCTGCCAAATTTCTTCTCTGAGTCAATTTTTACAGACAACTTATTACCTCCCCTTAAATTGCAGATTTACATGGGAAAGAAAAAAGAAGAGGTTTTGGTATAATAAGGAAGTTGACAAATTTCTTAACCATAACAGGCCTAGTGAATGCTACCATAATTTATGCACAGATCCTGATTCTAATTAAGTAATAGCAGAGGTTGCCTTTGAATTTATAAGGCTATAATCTGCTCCCGGGTGCTCCATTAATGCCACTGCGCAGTCTGTGGTGTTAATTTCACACTACAGTGGGAGCTAGTGGTTGTTGCCAAATATACTCATAAGTCACAGGCAATTTGGATTATTACTGTAGTGCTCTCTGCATGGAGAAATGAGCTAGTTCATAATCACTTTTTAAAGTCATTACGGAGTATTTGAGAATGATAGCTCTTCTGACTTTGATGAAGCAGAGTGGGGTTGCTTCACTTTCGCCAGCAAATTATCTCCAAATGTGGTAAAGACAGGTACAAATAGCACAGACCAATTTTTCTGGTGCTTTCATCATCTCTAGGAATGGGAGAACTTTAAAGTTCTGGGTCTGTCTTGGAAACGATCCCATACTGTAGGGTGAATCAGCCCTGTGGCAGAATGGCAGGCCTGGAGTCTCTTCCATTTGGGGATTTTAAGTAGAAGTGAATGCCTTCAGCTAATACAGGGATTTTTCTGGCCAAAGCATGGATTTCCATTGTCTTAGATTATGGCATCAATGGGGGGCAGATGAATAATGTGACTTTTTTTTTAGGAATAGTTATAAAAAGATATCATGGGAAAAAAAAAACAAGAAATGGGCAAATGAACTCAAATGAATACACAATCTATTTTGTCCCCAGTCCCTTATCTACTACAGCATCAATATTAGAGTTTGATGAAACTCAATGGAACCATTCATAGGCAAAGGGACTGGATTTGTGATTTCATTGGTATATGGAACTCCCCAATGGAGAAATTTGTTTTCCCAATTAAGATGGATAACTTCTGGGCAAGTTATAGATTGAGAGAACTGTGTGGGTCACTGAGAGGTTTTCTAACTTGCTAAGGCAGTACAGTGGACAGAGGCAGCTAGATGACCTAGTGGATTGAGCACTGAGGATGGAGTCAAGGAGACCTGAGCTCTAATTTGGCCTCAGATACATTATGACCTAGCCAAATCACTTAATCTCTATCGGTCTCAGTTTCCTTAACTGTAAAATATGAAAGGGAGCCCCTCTCTCATGTAGTTGTTATAAGGAGTGGATGAAGAAATATTTGAAAAGTGTTTAGCACTATGCCTGGTACAGAATAGACATTTAAATGATACTTATTTCTTTAGATCCCCTTCTTGGATTCATGCAACCAGTTATATAGCTAAAGTGAAACTTGAATGCAGGTCTTCCTATCTTTGAGGCTGATTCTCCATTGATAATATCTCATTGCCTCTGTAATTCAACATGTTTTATTTTCTTTTTTAAACCAAACAATGGAAACCATCTTCTGGGGAGCTGATGTATTTGTTTATCAATTAACGAATGAGGTAACTACTTCCACTCAGTCCTGAGATATCAGAACTTGCTCTGAGACTCCTATTTATATTATTTTTATTTATATTCACATTATATTCATATTTATTCTATATTCTATTAATTATTATATATAATTACATATGATTATATTATTTTTATATTAACACCTGAGCTGTTATAATATTGACCAATTTTGTAACAACCTCAGGTTTGTTTTGTATTTTAGTATTATTTCCTAAAAAGGCATCAACCAGATTCTGACATATAAAATATTATCTGAATAATTCTTTAGTGATTGCAGTATAAATAAATGAGGTTGCATGCTGTCCACTCACCTCTTGTAGCTCTTCTTCCTATATCTTAATGGATATCTACTTAGTTGAATTTTAGAGCCTTATTTCTTTTACTTTCCTTTTCCATAATCCCAGCTGTTTCAGCTTTTCCTCTTTAAGAAGCCCAATAGGCACATGCTCTATTTGCTCATTCATTTTGCAATGCAAAATGATATTTAAAGAAGATTATGATAGACTCATTTGCACTACTGAAGAAGTAACTGTATGCCAACTACTTTCTGTGGAAAAGTGAGAGCATTCCTGGCATTTATTGCCTCTACAATCTTTATCAAAGCTGTATTTAACCCACTGAGTTTCCCAGGTAGAAACATATTTTTAGAGTGCCAAGACAACAGAAAAATAAATTTCTGAATTTATATTTGAGCAATAGGCCCTGGAAGAACCTGAGGTAGAGGGTTGATTCTAGAATTCATTTGTGTGTGTGTGTGTGTACACAGGTCCACACAAACACACATTTTAATTTACTCTGATAACAAAAATACAACTCCTACTTTTTTGAATCCATATAATACATATTAAATTTTATTCCACTTTCTCACTTTTGTTCTCTGTATGTCTTATTTTTAGATTTTTGGAAGCAACAGATTGTGATATTTGCCTTACTTATCTAATTATTCCTCTCTTGTGTTTTATTAGATAATTTCCTTCATTAATATTAAAAATTATGAGAATTAATTCTATTTTCTTTTATCTGAATCTCTTGTAGTTTTTTATGAATTAGTATTTTTTAAATGTTTTCTTTAAAGTCGGAAATATTTGACTTGAAATAATTAGTTAGGGATGTTTGCAATCTTTTAGAAGTCATATTATTTATCTTTCTTATTGAACTTCCTTGTTGATTTATGTACTTATCCTCTTCAGTGATTCCCAAAGTGGTCACTACCATCCCCTGGTGGGTGCTGCAGCGATCCAGGGGGAGGCAGTGATGGCCACAGGTGCATTTATCTTTCCTATTAATTGCTATTAAAATTAAAAAAAATAATTTCCAGGGAGCTAAGAAATATTTTTTTCTGGAAAGGGAGCAGTAGGCCAAAAAAATTTGGGAACCACTGCTAGATTTTAAACTGAATTTTTTCCCTTCTAGTTTTTTTTGTGGTTTTCTTGCTAAATTTCTGGCTCCTTCCCCTTTAATAGGGGTTTTAAATTTTGGAATTCAAGCTTAAATCTCTCCCTCTCTTCTGACTCTCTCCCACCCACTGAGAAGGTAAGTAATATATTGTGAAACCATGTAACACATATTTCTGTATTAGGCATTTTACTAAAAACCAAACCCCCCCAAAACAAGAAAAAAGTGGAAAAAGTATGCTTAAATCTACAACCAAAATTCATCAGATCTCTTTCTGAAGGTGTATAGCATTTTTCATCATCAATATTGTGGAATTATCTTGGATTGTCATGATGTTGAAAAGATTTTCTTTTTCAAGTCCTTCACATTTGATCATTGTTACTATATTGCTCTTACTGTTCTGCTCACTTCTCACTATATCAGTTCACAAAAATATTCCCAGGTTTTTCTGAAATTGGATATCCTGCTTGTCATTTCTTATAGTACAATAGTATTCCATCACAATTGTACATCACTTGTGTAGCCATTCTGCAATTGATGGGCATCCCCTTAATTTCCAGTTCTTTAATACCACAGAAGAGTTACCTTAATATTTTTATATTAATAGATCCTTTTAGCTTTCCTTTGATTTCTGGAAAACCTATCTAGTAGTGGCATTGCTAAATCAATGAAAATTATACACAGTTTTATTGCCCTTTGATTCAAACATTAAATTACTATGGTCATTTATTACTAGACATTATATACCTAATCTATCCCACTAATTTACCACTGTGTTTCTTAGCTAGTTCCAGATTGTTTCAGGATGATCATTTTGTGATAGTGTTTGAAATCTGGTGTTACCCGGCCACCTTCCTTTACATTTTTTTCATTGATTCCTTTGATATTCTTGATCTTCAGTTCTTCCACATGAATTTTGTTATTATTTTTAATTCTTTGGTAGTTTGATTAGCATGGAACTAAATACATAAATTAACTTAGGTAGTATAATTAACATTTTTATTATATTGGCTTGGCCTGCCCATGGGCAATGAATATTTCTCCTGTTGTTCAGGTCTATCCTTATTTATGTAAAGTGTTTTATAATTGTTTTCTTCTTGTCCCTGGGTTTATCTTGGCAGATAGTCTCCCAAGTAATTTATAATATTTGTAGTTATTTAAAATGGAGTTTTTCCTATCTTTTCCTGTAGTGTTTTGTTGGTTTTATTTATATATGTATATATATACACATATGCATATATATATATATTTAATATTTTGCAACTTTGCTGAAATTGTTATTTCAACAAGCCTTTTTAGTTAATTCTCTAGGGTTCTCCAAGTATACCATCATATCATCTAAGAAAAAAAAGATAGTTTTATTTCTTTATTGCCCATTTTTATTCCTTCTTTTTCTTTTTTGTTTGTTTTACTGCTATAGATAGCATTTCCAATGCAATATTAAATGATACTAACAATAATGGGCATCCTTGTTTTATTTCTGATTTTATTTTATAAGGAGGAAAAAGGGGTTTTATGGGTTCAATATATTAAAAGATGGTCACCAGGGGAAATTTCTCCAATTAAGGAATAATCTCAAGTCAAAATTGACTTTTATCGGAGTTTATTTACAATTAGGAAGGTTGAAGGTAGGGAGATTGAGAGAGAAACTCTGGCCTGGACCAGGTAAAAATTTAGAGGCCCAGCAGAGGGGCACAGAGGTTAATTAAACAAAGCTTCTAGCCTCAAGGCCTCCTCCAATAAGAGGGGCCTCCTTAAGGCTAGAACCTCCAGAAACGCCAAGGGAAGAGAGAGAGAGTCAGTCTAACTTACCCACGTAACAATTCAAGGGGAAGCAGCCAGAGTCTCAGCATTCCAACACTCCTCCATGAAGAGGTCCTCACCCGAAGCTGTCTTCCACCCAATCCCTCAGCTGACTGTGGATCCTCTCCTTTTAAAGGGGTCACTTATGCTTCACTTCCTGCTCCTCCCTCCTAATTCACATGTCCAATCACAATAGATGCTTTCTCATAGAAAGCGTAGGGGGTGGTGCCTCAATTTTGATTGGTTACTCACTCTAGCACAGGTGGGTTAGGACCTCCCAGAATTGGAAAGTGCTCTCACCTTTATGTAGACTTAATTTAATTACCACAATTTGGAAGTATTCTAGCTTATCTGCATTATGGTTAATGCTTGATTTTGCCCATCTTTTTATTTATTTTATGTTGAGATTTATTTAGCTGTGAGAGCAGGAAAGCTGATGTCCTTCATTACTTACTTTTATTGTCTATTTCCTCCCACAACTTATTTAACATTTCCTTTAAAAATGTGGATGCTATGCTGTTTGGAGCACATATATCTAGTTTTGATATTACTTCATTTTCTATAGTGCCTTTTAGCAAGATATTGTTTCCTGACTTAAAAATAAAATAGATCCCTTTTTGCTTTTGCTTTGTCAGAAACCATGATTGCTACCTCTACCTTTTTTTCTTAAACTTCAGCTGAAGCATAATAGATTTTATTCAAGCTCCTTATTTTAACTGTTTTAAGTATATTTCTTATAAACAACATATTTTTGGAATCTTGTTTCTTATCCATTCTGCTATCTACATTCTGCTGTTTTATGAGTGAATTCATCCCATTCAAATTCAGAGTTATGTTTATTAACTCTGTATTTCTCTCTGCATCCTGTTTTATCCTCCTCTTTATCTCTTTTTACCCTGTCTCACCTCAAAAGTCAATTTTGCTTCTTACCACTGTCCTTCACTTTATTGCTACCCCCTATTTCTTATCCCTTCCTAAAAATCCTTTTTGGGTAAAACAGATTTCTCTGCCTAGTTTAGTGTACACACACACACACACACACACACACACACACACACTTTTTAACCAATATGGATGAGAATGAGGTCCAAGTGTTTTTCACTGTCCCCAATCATTTTCCTCTACACTGTAATAGTATTTCTTGTGTGCCTTTTTATTTTATTTTTTAAACTTAAAATTTTGTTTTCCCCTCAATTACATATAAAAACAGTTTCAAACATTTTGAAAGAATATTGAGTCTCAAATCCTTTCCTCTCCATCTTCCATTCTTCTCCCCTATTGAGATGTTAAGCATCTCATATTGATTTTTAAAATAAAATTTTAGCTCTTCTAGGAATTCTTGTTGAGCTTATGCTGAATTTGCATTTTTCTCTAAGGCTTTGCTTGTAGCTATTTTGAAGTTGTTGCTTTCTTCTGAATTTCTTTCTTGATCTTCCCTGTCCCCATAGCAAAACAGACAGACAAAACAACTGTATTTGTTAACATATATAACATTCTGTGATTATTATCCTCCAACTTTCAACAGAAAGGAGAGAAATGTGTTTCATTATCTATATTCTATGACCAAGATGCTGCAATTAATCTGAGCTCAGTTGTCTTTTAGTGAGGTTTTTATCGTTATAGTCATTCATATGCAGATTGTTCTCTTGCTTCTACTTGCACTTAGTATCTATTAAATCAATTGATACAAGTCCTCTTATGTTTCTCTGAATTCCTCCCATTTTCTATTTTTTTAAAAGCATGTATATATTTGGGAAAGAAAAATAAGACAAAGGAATAAGGATTTAGCAAGCACTTACTATGTGCCATGGATTGGGCTAAACTCCTTATACAAATATCATCTCATTTGATCCTCATGACAACTGTGGGAGTAGATCCTGCTATTATCCTCATTTTACATTAGAGTAAACTGAGGCATATAGAGTTTCAAGTTGCTTTTCCAGGGCCGGTAAGTGTCTGAGATTAGATTTAAATTTAGATCTTTACTCTAGACCTGACACTCCATCCATGCATAACTTCATTTCCTCTTAATTGTATATCCAACAAATCCTTCCTTGCAACAAGGAAAAATAAAAGTCAAGACAGCAAACATGTTTTTAAAAGTATCAAAGACATTTCCATCTAGGTACATACATGTAACCAAGAGCCTGCCATAGGCACATCTGTAGTCTCTAGCTCTTTGTTGCGAGGAGGGAAGAATGTTTCATAATCAGTTCTTCAGGACAGTGATTGGCTGTTTTGATAAAAAAGATTTGACTTATTAGTGTTGTTTACATTTATATTATTTCAGTTTTTTGTGTGTTCATGTGGTCTTTATTTAACTCTACATCAGTTAATATTTTTTCCATCTTTCATGAGACAAAAAATGTAGTGGAGAGAGTTGGGCATGGAGTCAGGAAGACCTGAATTTAAATCTAGGCTCAGACTAATTAAATGGATGACCTTGAGCAAGTTATGAACCTCTGATTTCCTCAGTTTCCTTATTGGTAAAATGGAGATAATAGTAGCATCTACCTCCCAGGATAAGGACAAAATCTGATATTTTAAACTACTTTGCAAATGCTAAAGTGTTATATAAATTATAAATATTATTATTATTATTATTATTTTACTACTGTTTCTCTGAATCTCTCCCATGCATTATTTCTTGCATCACAATAATATTCCATTATATTTACAGAACACAATTTGTTCACTCATTTAATAATTTATGGGTACCTACTTTGCTTCCATTTTTTATTATAGCCACAACAAAATAATATGCATGAATATCTTGTCCCTATAACTTTTTTTTTTCTTTGACCTCCTTGGGGTGTATGCCTGCTAGTCAGATTTAAGTTAAAGTAAATGAAAAGCTTAGTGAATTTTAAAAATGATTTTCTTTTCTAGAATGGATCTGTAGGCTCATAGTTCCATCAACAGTGTGTCCTTGCAAGGTTGGCTCATTTATTTAACTCTTGAGATTCTCTTAGGAATATGAATTGTCCTAGTCTTTCTCCTTCCCACACAGAGCTGTTCCCAGGTTGTATCTGCTTGGTTGTGGTTTTTCAGAGATAATTGGTAGCAGTTAGCTATCAATAACAGAACTTTTCATAACAGGGAACTGTTCCAAAGGGTAAGTTCTCTGTGCCTGGGATTTACAAATAATATTTTGAATAATACATGGTCCTAGATGGGAAAGTAGATTGTATTTAAATCAATTGTTTTGCATGATGTCATAATCCACAAGTACTTTTGAACAGAAGAAAGTCAATCCTTTCATACACTCCTCTCTTCTCATGATAATTAACAGTGTACTAAAGGGCTTCAAGAGAGCCACTGATTTCTATCTTCCTAACAGATTGATATTTGAGTTTATCAAAAATTGGCCCTAAGAGCTTTAGCAAAGGATTCAATTTCTCATTAAATTCTTTAAAATTATATCTACAAAGAAAGAAAGGGTTGCTGGGAGATAGGAGGAATCATCTAGAGCTAGCAATGGAGATTATTATTGTTCCTTTAGTACAAGGTTAGATCACTGCTGAAAGCCCTTTTATATCTTCTTATATACCCTCATGAGTTGGAAAAAGGAAGATTGTCCAAGCTAGAAGAACTAATAAAAATGACCAATATCAATGGCTGAGATTCACCTATACCTTGTTCCTTCTCCAACATCATGTACTATGCAGAAAAGTTCTATCCAGTGGAATTTGATTATTTCTGGCTGAAGAGAAGTCACCAATGCCTATTTTAATCCCTTGTCTGGTGGTATGGGTGGGTTTCAGCTTGGGGGATAGAGGGAGCAGAGCCAAGATGGTGGTGTAGTAGCAGGGAATTCCTGAAACTGCTCTGAATATCCTTCTAAACTGATCTTTAAAAGTGTTTCAAAAGGACAGAAGTCAAAGTAGGATGTGTGAGGCAGGATGGGGGTTGTCCCACACTAACCACAACATAAAAGGTAGGCAGAGTGGATTTTCATGATATAAAGGGGCAAAACTGCATATGGAAAAGTGCAGGCTGACCCCACCACCACCTAGTACACCAGATGCAGAACCAGGACCTAGGAAAAATTGGGATTCAAGGAGGTGGGCTACACTAAAAAAAACAAAACACTGAAGACCTATCCAGAGGTTCAGAACTCTATAGCACTGGGCTCCCTCAGGCCTCTGCCAGGGCAGTGAAGACAACCTCAAGGCAAAACCCTTAAAGTCAGAAGCTAAGATAGAAATGGCCAGCAACTTGTGAAACTTCCAGTCCTCAAGTGGGAAAATGAGTAAATAGCAGCAGACTCTTAACACTGGAAAATTTCTACAGAGAAAAAGAGAAAAAAAAAAACAGAAACAATAGGAGAAGGTGAGAAACAAACAAACACATGCAAACTCTCAAAAAAAAAAAAAAAAAAAAAGGAAATTGTGACCAGTCTCTGGAGAAACTCAAAAAGGAGTTCAAGAACCAAGTAAGACAGATAGAAGAAAAATGGGAAGAAAAGTGGGAAAAAGAAATGAGAGTAATACAAAAAAAATTGCTTAAAAGGCAAAATTGGTCAAATAGAAAGAGAGACACAGAAATCAAACAAAGTAATAAGCAAATTAAAAACCAGAGTTGACCTGCTGGAAGAATAGGCAAAAGGATCCAGTGATGAAAAGAGAGCCATGAAAAGCAGAATAGACCAAATGGAAAAGGAGAATCAAAACATCATGGAGGACAATCAGTATTTAAAGACTAGAATTGGACAAGTAGAAGCTAATGACTTCCACGAGACATCAAGAAATTATACAACAAAATCAAAAGAATGAAAGAATAGAAGAAAACATGAAATTTCTCATTGAAAAATAGCTGACCTGGAAAATAGATCCATTTGATAATTATTGAACTGCCTGAAAATCAATTTGGGGGACAGTTGATTAACCTTTACAATCAGCATACGGATTTAGAACATCTTTTAGTGTCTATATTACTACCAATGGGATTTTGGTCAGAACATATTTAAACACTCTCCTCTTCAATTTCTTCATCTGTTAAATCAGGATAATGTACAATTTACCTTGTTTGGTTGATTAATACTTTGACTTAGTCATCCAGAACACAGTTTCAGTAGTGGGATGTATTTTAGACATCATCTAGTATAACTTCTTCATTTTGTGGATTTGGAAACAGGACCAGTGAGATAAAGTGACTTAGCAAAATATAAAAAACAAGTTCCTGGGAGTATCAGAATTAGTCCTGAAGTCTTCTGTCTTCAATTCTAGCACTCTTTCCACATCATACTACCTTTCTATATTATTGTTCTTTAGATGATTTTTTTCTCCGAATTTGTTTTTTTAGTTAATTATGATTTTTTTTTTAAAAAGCATTCTCTTCTCAATCACTCACCTTTCCCCTTGCCTCAAAGAAACCTCCTTTGCATTGTTAAAACAAATCAAGACATAGCCATTTTTGGAAAATAATATTGAATGTTGATATTTTTGTGAAGTAATTTTTCTCTTTAGCCTCCTACCCCCAAGGTCAGTCTGATTCTAAACTTATGCTAGCCCAAGTTTCTCCCCCAGACTATGAAAATGGTTGACATCTTTTGTCATTGTTAAGGATAAAAGTCCACCTTCTTAGGCTTAGATTTAATAATCAGAGATATTTTAGGATGTTCAGGGGAAGGACTGATTGGTGACCTCACTAGGAAGATTATATATATAAGAAAGTAAGACAGATGCCTGTGCCAGAGCAAAGGGAGTCTTGTGATGATGGAAAGAGACATCTTGATCAGTCAATTAATAAATTATTTTAAAATTAAGAAAAATTGCCTCATGAGAATTTCAATTACTACATCATGTTGGATAAGGTATGCCTCATTCTCACTGCCAAGAGATGGGGAGCATGCTTTGCCACTATTACTCCAAAGTAAGAAAGGAATACAATATTATAAGGCCTTCAGAACTCTGATCAGTTGATCAATTTCAGAGTTTCTTTTCTTATTCTAGGAGCATAGGTTTTGTTTTAGCAATTTAAGAAAACATTTTATAAACATAGTTGTTTATTTTTTATGATTAACTCTGTCTCTTATTTAGTTAACAATTCTTCCCTAGTCTAAAATTGCTTAAGATAACTCCTTCTATTCACTTCTAAGTTTTACGAGTGATCTGATCCTTTATAATTAGTTGTTCAGTTGTTCTTCAGTTATATGGATCTTCATGACCCCTTTTGGGTTTTTCTTGGCAAAGATACTGGAGAGGTTTGCCATTTTTTCTCCAGTTCATTTTACAAGTGAAGAAACTGAAGCAAACAGGATTAAGTGACTTGTTGAGGGTCACATAGCTAGTAAATGTCTGAGACTAGATTTGGACTCAGGAACATGAGTCTTCTGACTCCAGGTCTAGCACTCTATCTATTGCCACACCAGCTGCCCTTTATAATTAGGTTGCATATCAATTTGGACTGATTATTATTGTATATGACATTAGATCTTGGCATAAATGTAAACTTCATCAAATTGACTTTAATTTCCCTAGAAGTTCTTAGAGAAAAGAGAATCATTACCCTAATGATTTTTATGTTAATAAATTTGTTGAATACCAGGTTACTATACTCACGTGCTTCTTGATCTTGTTTATTTAGTATAAATCAGTGATCACATTTTTTTAATCACCTTGACCAACACCTCCTTTTACATCTTGACAGTTATCTCAGGCCACCAAGCCTAGGAACTCAAAGAATCGTCACTTACCTTAAACCGCAGGTTCTGTTTCTAGCCCAGGCTAAATGAGGTATCCAAAAGAAACTTTTATGGGGATTTGACTTGGCAACTGCTTCTTTAGATGCTACAATTCCTGACTCCTCAGTGGTTACAGTTACCAAAGAAAGGGAAAAAAAAAGGTTCTTGGTAACAAAGTCTTGGGTATTATCGAATGGCTCAACATCAGAAATGGTTATAGTTTATTATTAGAAATTATATTAGAGAAAATAGATTGCCATCTGTTTTATCTCTGCATCCTAAGTACCATGGGATATTTACATCTAACTTATAGTTGAAATCTTTTTTTGTGTTGTCTCTTTCACTGAATATGAGTTCCTTGAGAGCAGGGATTGTTCCCAATTTTATATTTGGATCTTCAGCTCTTACAGTGCTTTGAACCTGTTAAGTATTTAATAAATGATTTTTCATTTATTTTTGTTATTTCAATTAATTTTTACAAGATCTTTGATTCCTAAATCAGCCATCTGCCAACTGCAAATAGTGATAATTTTGTTTTCCCTTTGCCTATGATTATCACTTCAATTTTTTACTTACTTTCTTGGCCAGATTTTCAAAAGTAATATCAAAAAATAAGAGTAACAATGGACATCTTACTTTATCGCTAATATTATTGGAAATACTTTTTAGTATTTTTAATTTTCAAGTAAAGCTTTTTTGCTTTAAATGGATAACATATTAAATAAAGGTCAACTATCTCTTTCTTTCTTAAAGATTTTTAGAAAATACAAATGGATATAGTTTCCTTATTAATGTTTAATGCTATGCCAATAAAATTAGACATTTTTTTTATTATTGTGCAAAATACACTTCCATATTGGTCATTGTTGTAAGAGCACACATACAAAATCAAAGACTCCAAGTAAAACTGTAAATAGATGATGTGAAAGATAATATTCTTTGATCCACATCCATCTTATTCCAAGTTTGCCCATGAGATTTTTTTAAAAAAATTTTTAAACCCTTAACTTCTGTGTATTGACTTATAGGTGGAAGATTGGTAAGGGTAGGCAATGGGGGTCAAGTGACTTGCCCAGGGTCACACAGCTGGGAAGTGTCTGAGGCCGCATTTGAACCTAGGACCTCCTGTCTCTAGGCCTGTCTCTCAATCCACTGAGCTACCCAGCTGCCCCCATGCCCATGAGATTTTAAAAAAATTGCTCTGATTTGCTACTTTGCTCTTATTTTTCATATTTATAGTTTTCATAATGTTGAGTTGGCCTATTGTTGGTAGTATAAATCCAGTTTGGTCTTGCCGAGTATTCTTTGGCATATTATTGCTCTTTGCTAATGTTGTATTCAATATTTTCTCATTAGGAATATTGTTCTACAGTATTCTTTTTCTATTTCCTGTTTTAGTATCAGGACAATATTTGTCTCATAAAAGTTCTTTCAAAGGTGACTTCGATCCTTAGCTTTGAAATTTCCATAATAGTAATTTTATAGCACCTATTGTGTGTCAGGCATTATACTATGAGCTTTGTAAACATTTTCTGATCTAATCCTCAAAACAACTCTCAAAGGCATGTGTTATTATGAGCTTCATTTTGTAGATGAAGAAACTTTGGTTTTCAGAATTTATGTTTTCATATTAATTTGTATATTATGATTCCTTACCTAAGCTTTTTTTTTTCTAGTTGTAGTTTCAGTCTACCTCTTCTATCTCTATTTTGTTGATGAAAGTGTTTGAAATTATAAAATTTAAACTGGATCCTGTACCCGAGATTACATTGTAGACTCTGGATTTGAACTTAGGTCCTATGTTCTTTTCCACCATAACATCCTGGAAAGAAAATGACTTTAAACACTTATGAATTCTAACACAAAACCAGTTATATTTCAGATGACTGAGGATGAATCATGCCTCCTACTCTTACCAGAAAAGTAAGGGACCGTAGGTGCAGAATAAGATACATTTTTGGATACGACCAATGTATGAATTTGTATTGTTTGATTATACTCACTTATTATAAAGGAGGGTGGTTCATTTTTTTTTTCAGAGGAAAGAGTTGTTAAAAGTATGGGAATATTACTGAGTCAGCAAGGTGGCTCAGTAATTTGATAACCAGGCCTTGAGATGGCAGGTTGTGGGTTCAAATTTAGCTTCAGACACTTACTAGCTTTGGAAACTTGAGCAAGTCACTTAATCCTGTTTAACTCAATTCTTTATCTTTATAAAGAGCTAGAAAAGGAAATGGCAAACCTCTCCAACATCATTGCCAAGAAAACCCCAAAGGATTTACAGGAAAGTCAAATTTGACTGAAAATGACTGAACAATAGTTTCTCAAGTTGGACTTATCTTGGGATAACCAGTTTAGAGCCCGTGAGCAGCTTCCGAATATCTCCTTCCTACTGGGTTTCCAGGGACTTTTCTTGTGTTCCTCTTAGGTCTGAAGCATGACCTGCATACATACCCTATCAAAACATTAAGAAAAGACAGAATAGTACAAGAGAAAGGGTCATTTGATTTGAAGTCAGAGGACTTGGGTTTGAATTCTGGGCTTGCTATTTACAAACCATGAAACTTGGCACAAGTCACTTAGCATTTCTAGGTTTCTGTTTCCTCATTTGTAAAAATAAGGGAGTTGGACTAGATGACCTTTAAGGTCTTTTACCATGTATGGTCTATTAACAAAATTACTTCTGAGGACACACTCTTCATTTCACAGAGGACAGGAAGGGCAAAGCCCTCGACCCCTAGTTAAGAAAACTTGCGGTTTTTATCTGGGCTATGTGTTATTGACTATCTGAGTAATTTTGTGCTTCACTTTGTCTCTTGGCTCTGAAATGGAGATTGATAGCCATGGTCTCCCATGTAGACACCAGCTTATAAGCCATTGGAAAACACTGCACAAATGTAAAATATCCCAGGAATTCTGTAGAGTAACAAAGTCACTGAGACCAGAAGGAGATTGCCATTTTCCAGTTAAAAAAAAGACTATAACACTCAACGATTCATTGATCGACAGATCTCACAGTCCAATTAACTAGCCAATTAGGGCAAGGGCCACAAAGGTGTAGAGAGGAGAAAAATGCCTATCAGCAAATGGCACAGGCCAGATCCATATCTTTTAGCCTTTTTTTGCCAAGTGCATATAAGCACAGCCCAGATTGGAATTAGTTCTGCCCAAGAACATTGTTCTTGTTGCTTTTCAGTTATTTCAGTCATATCCATAGCGTTGTGACCCCATTTGGGGGTTTTCTTGGCAAGTGTAATGATTTGTTGCCATTTCCTTCTCCAGCTCATTTTATAGATGAGAAACTGAGGAAGACAGAGTTAAGTGACTTGTCCAGGGTCACATAGCCAGTAAGTTTCGAGGCTATATTTGAACTCAGGAAGTTGAGTTTTCCTATTTCAAGGTCTTCCACTCTATCCACTATGCCACGTAGCTGCCCTCCTTAAGCACACGAGAGACAGAAAAAGAGAAAGGCATCTTTGACATGTCAGTTTTCATGGAATCCTATCTTATATCAACAGTGGAGTCCTACTCCTATCCTTTTGGTGAGTGGTGATAGCATATCTCTGTTAAGGTGGAATAAAAAGGGGAGAAAGATTGTGAAAGCTTTCATTGAAGAAAAAAAGTGATAAATGTAAGAAAACAGATTGAAGCCTTCCTCTGCTTCCTTGCTGTTCTATTGGAGCAGGCTGATGAGCCACATGTGGTAAGGACTAGGAGAGATGGTGGCGGCACTTCTGAGATAGTATCTTAGTCTGAAACTTAGATCAAAACTGAAATTTACCAAGCTGAGGTCAGTAGAACTCAGGACAAAATTAAAGAACTCATTTAGCCCAATCCACCATTTTATAGAAGACAGTGTGTTACAGTGGAAAGAGCAATGGATTGGGAATCTGAATGATCTGGGTTTACCTCCCATCTCAGTCATGTATTACCACTGTGAAGTCATATAAACTCTCTGCACTCCAGGTTCTTCATCTGTAAAATAGTCTGGATGACTATTAAGGTCAATTCTACCTCTAACTATATGATAGATAATGAAACTGAGACCCACTGTGCCTAAGTGACCTTCGTGAGATTAGACTGGATCCCATCCTATATGATGCTTGTCTAATACCCTCACAGCTCCCACCTTAGTTCTCCACTGAGTATCTCAGGGGACATGTAGGGACCTCTTCTTCACTTTCTGCTGATGTGAGGATAGCTATGTGACCCTGGTGAAGTCACTTATCCCTATTTGCCTCAAGTCCTCATCTGTAAAATAAGCTGAAGAAGGAAATGGTAAACCACCCCAGTATCTTTACTAAGAAAACTCCAAATAAAGTCATGAAGAGTCAGACATGACTAGAATGACCAAATAATAACATAGTAGACCATAGAATGTATATGCCACAAGACTGGAAATACAGAAATGGAAAAGGTTGAAAAGAGCTTTAAATGCCAAATGGGAGGTTTTAAATTTTATCCTAGAGTGAGCCATTGGAGTTTATTAGAAAAGAATGATATAATAAGACCTAAGTTTTAAGAAAGTCACTTTGGCAGCTCTGTGGATGATGGTTTGAGAAGGGGAGAAACTTAAGGCAGGTAAGCCAACTATATTAATCCAGATAAAAACTATTTTGGATCCTGAGCTTGGAAATTAAGTCTAAGGTGATCTTACTTATCTACCTTTTCCTGTAATGGGGAGAGGAGTAAACTTCACTCCAGAATCTGAGAGATTCTACTATAGTCTCTATCTTTTCTCTTCTTTCTTGGCCCCAATCTATAGTTAGTCCAATTGGCATATTTCATTGTTCTCAAAGCTCATTGATTAATGGGTATGTTGAAGGATCCCCTTCCTTGTCTCATCATTGATGAAGATAGATGGAAACTATTTTTTTTCTGTGACTTTTTACGGTTGCCTTCCATTTTTGCTACACTACTTCATTTAATGAACAAATGAACTGTGGTTGCAGAGGTAAAAAAAAAAAAACCCGAAACATTATCGATTAAGACTATATTGGTGAACCTATGACATTCATGTCAGAGGGTGCTGCTCCCCTCCCCTTTCTATATATTCTTGAGGACATTTCTCTTATCACCTGCCCCTCTGCTCTGTCTGGGGTAAGGTCGGGGACTCGTATGTAGCGTGAGGGTTGCCGTTTGGGCACTCAGTCTCTAAAAGATTTGCCATCACTGGACTAAGGGATACTAAACTCATCTTAAGCTGGAAAGAAAGGAATTCCTTTAAAACTTGGTGAGATGAGCGAGTGTAGTGGAGGGATACGGGAGTGGTGAGAGAGACAAGACAGGGAACCACACACCAATTGGCCAGATTAACTGGGCAGCAATCCAATTCAGTTGTGAAGATGGCCCAAATGTGGTTATTTCTGCTGTGCAGACACATCTTTACAGATGAGCTATAAGAAACCAGAAAGTATATCCAAAAGAAATCAGGCAACAAGCCACAAAAAATGTAATTACGTTTTTTTCCCAGTTATACCACTTTGAGTTTAGGCCTCTTGGAGGAATTTGTACCTGAATATGAGTGAATTAATCTGGATATACATATTATGGTTTTTGATACAGAGTCAAGTTGTAGAGAATGGTACACATTAGGGGTACGCAAGTTGCTGAAAATGTACAGGCATGTTCAAAGTCTTAAAGATCTATAGAACTGTATGGTTTATTTTCAAGGTTGTTTTAAAGGGCTAATTACTTTCTCATGCACTTTCTCTGCAGCTCCTCCTTCAAGAGGCTCAAAGTGTCTCCAATGCATTAATAATAAAGGCGGTTAAGCCTTCTTTGAAAGGAGTAGAATAATGGAAGTAGAGGGAAAGAATATGATCAAAAGACATCATTAAGGAAATTTTCTTTTCTTTAATACAGAGATAGTTCTAAAGATAATACAGTTGATTTTTTTCATATAACTTCCTTTATTATTAATAAAATGGCTCATTTACATAGCATTTTTGAAGGCTTTCTCATAAATAGACCTCTGATATAGGAAGGGATGATTATGCTCATTTAAAGGTGAAGACACTAAAGCTCACATAGGTTAAGTGATTTGATGGAGGTCACACAATAAGTGGCTGAGTCATTTTGTCCTTATTTTTGCCTTTGGTTCTCTGGAGCCTAGCACAGTATCTGGCGCATAATAGATGGCTAATAAATGCTCATCGATGAACTGAGTGATTGATTAAGCAGGATCAGTGTCATAATAAAAAAGAGTACAATACTTGATGTGGAATCAGAAAACCTAGTTTGGGTTCCCAGGTCTGCTTTTGGCTACTTATGTAACACACTTAAGGTCATCAATTTCCATGTTTGTAAAATAGGAAAGGAAAGAATAAATAATTTTTATGATTCTTTCTAGTTCTAAATTCTATGATCTTCTGAATCCAGCTCTTCTGACTTCAAATCCAATGCTATTTTCATATTAATATTAGTTACGTATTTTTCTGCTTCTATTTATTATATCTTGTTAGTTGTCCAGAGTGATAAACTAGTTTCATGTTTATAAGAGATCAATAAATCAATTGATTAATTGTGCCCTTTTAGACCAGCAAAGCTGAAGGTCAATAGACAGGGAAATGAAATGGAAAAGGCCTTATAGAAATCTGGAGCTTCCTATAGTTAATTGTATATGTAAAGGCCAAAAGGAATAAACAACAAAAATTTATTAAGCACCTACTATGTGTGAGATGCTGTATTAAGCTGGAGTTATTAAAAGAGGCAAGAGACAATCCATGTTCTTAAAGAGTTTATAATCTAATGAAATGCAAGGGTTCTAACTTCACTTTCTCCCATACATTTTCCCCAGCTACACATTTGCAAAGACCAACCAGAAAAAAACCATTTTTTTTAAATTTGGAGAGTTTTTTAAACATTTATTAATATTTATTTTTTAGAAGTTAACATGGCTGCATAATTCATGCTCTTACTTTCACCTCCACCCTCTGACCTCCACCCCGCCCCCACCATGGCAATGGGCATTTCCACTGGTTTTAATATGTGTTATTGATCAAGATCTATTTCCAAATCTTTGATAGTTGGATTGGTGTGGTAGTTTCGAGTCTACAACCCCAATCATGTCCGCCTCAACCGATGTGTTCAAGCAGTTGTTTTTCTTCTGTTTCCACTCCTGTAGTTCTTCCTCTGAATGTGGGTAGCTTTCTTTTCCATAAGTCCCTCAGAATTGTCCTGAGGCATTGCATTGCTGCTGGTACAGAAGTCCATTACATTCTATTTTACCACAGTGTATTGGTCTCTGTGTACAATGTTCTTCTGGCTCTGCTCCTTTCACTCTGCATCAATTCCTGGAGGTCTTTTCAGTTCACATGGAATTCCTCCAGTTCATCATTCCTTTGAGCACAATAGTATTTCATTACCAGCATATACCACAATTTGTTCGGCCATTCCCCAATTGAAGGACATACCCTCATTTTCCAGTTTTTTGCCACCACAAAAAGCATGGCTATAAATATTTTCATACAAGTCTGTTTATCTATGATCTCTTTGGGGTACAAACCCAACAATGGTAAGGCTGCATCAAAGGGCAGGCATTCTTTTAAAGCCCTTTGAGCATAGTTCCACATTGCCAGCCAGAATGGTTAGATCAGTTCACAACTCCACCAGTAATACATTAATGTCCCAGTTTTGCCACATCCCCTCCAGCATTCATTACTCTCCCCTTCTTTCATTTTGGCCAATCTGCTAGGTGTGAGGTGATACCTCAGAGTTGTTTTGATTTGCATTTCTCTAATTATTAGAGATTTAGAACATTTTCTCATATGTTTATTGATACTTTTGATTTCTTTATCTGAAAATTGCCTATTCATGTCTTTTGCCCATTTATCAATTGGGGAATGGCTTGATTTTTCATACAATTGTTTTAATTCCTTGTATATTTGAGTAATTACACCCCTGTCAGAGTTTTTTGTTATAAAGATTTTTCCCCAATTTGTTGTTTCCCTTCTGATTTTGGCTACATTGTTTTTGTTTGTACAAAAGCTTTTTAGTTTGATATAATCAAAATCATTTATTTTATATTTTGTAATTTTCTCTAACTCTTGCTTGATTTTAAAATCTTTCCTTTCCAAGAGATCTGACAAGTAAATTATTCTATGTTCACTTAACTTATTTATAGTTTCCCTCTTTATATTCAAGTCATTCACCCATTCTGAATTTATCTTGGTGTAGGGTGTGAGATGTTCATCTAAACCTAATCTCTCCCATATTGTTTTCCAAATTTCCTAACAGTTTTTGTCAAATAGTGGATTTTTGTCCCCAAAGTTGGGCTCTTTGGGTTTATCATACACTGTCTTGCTGATGTCACTTACCCCAAGTCTATTCCACTGATCCTCCTTTCTTTCTCTTAGCCACTACCATATCGTTTTGATGACCGCTGCTTTATGGTACAGTTTAATATCTGGTACTGCTAGGCCCCCTTTCTTCACATTTTTTTTCATTATTTCCCTTGATATTCTTTATCTTTTTTTATTCCAGATAACTTTGTATATAATTTTTCGTAATTCAGTAAAATTTTTTTGGTAGTTTGATAGGCATGGTGCTAAATAGGTAAATTAATTTGGGTAGAATGGTCATTTTTATTATGTTAGCTCATCCTACCCATGAGCAATCATTGTTTTTCCAATTGTTTAGATCTAGTTTTAATTGTTTGGAAAGGGTTTTGTAGTTGTTTTTATATAATTCCTGTGTTTGTTTTGGTAGATAGATTCCTAAGTATTTTATATTGTCTAGCGTGATTTTAAATAATGTTTCTCTTTCTACCTCTTGCTGCTGTGATGTGTTGGAAATATATAAAAATGCTGATGATATATGTGCATTTATTTTGTGTCCTGCAACTTTGCTAAAGTTGTTGATTATTTCTACAAGCTTCTTAGTTGATTCTCTAGGATTTTTTAAGTAGACCATCATATCATCTGCAAAGAGTGATACCTTAGTCTCCTCCTTGCCTATTTTAATACCTATAATTTCTTTTTCTTCTCTAATTGCTACTGCTAATGTTTCTAGTACAATGTTAAATAATAGATGAGATAATGGGAATCCTTGTTTCACTCCTGATCTTATTGGAAAGGCTTCTAATTTATCCCCATTGCATATGATGTTTGTTGATGGTTTTAGGTATATACTGTTTATTAATTTTAGGAAAGGTCCTTCTATTCCTATACTTTCCTGGGTTTTCAATAGGAATGGGTGCTGTATTTTGTCAAAGGCTTTTTCAGCATCTATTGAGATAATCATGTGATTTTTGTTTGTTAGATTGTTGATATGGTCAATTATGTGGATGGTTTTCCTAATGTTGAATCATCCTTGCATTCCTGGTTTAAATCCCACCTGATCATGGTGGATGATCCTCTTGATCACTTGCTAGAGTCTCTTTGCTAATATTCTATTTAAAATTCTTGCATCTATGTTCATTAGGGAGATTGGTTTGTAGTTTTCTTTCTCTGTTTTTGATCTCCCTGGCTTTGGAATCAGTACCATATTTGTGTCATAAAAGGAATTTGGTAGGACTCCTTCTTTGCTTATCATATCAAATAATTTGTATAGTATTGGGATTAGTTGCTCTTTGAATGTCTGATAGAATTCACTTGTGAATCCATCAGGTCCTGGTGATTTTTTCTTAGGGAGTTCTTTGATGGCTTGTTCAACTTCTTTTTCTGATATGGGATTATTTAGGTATTCTATTTCTTCTGCTGTTAATCAAGGCAGTTTATATTTTTGTAAATATTCATCCATATATCCTAGATTGCTATATTTATTGCCATATGATTGGGCAAAATAGTTTTTAATGATTGCCTTAATTTCCCCTTCATTAGAGGTGAGGTCTCCCTTTTCATCTTTGATACTGTCAATTTGGCTTTCTTCTTTCCTTTTTTTATTAGATTGACCAGTACTTTGTCTATTTTATCTGTTTTTTTCAAAATACCAGCTTCTAGTCTTATTTATTAATTTAATAGTTCTTTTACTTTTGATTTTATTAATTTCTCCCTTGATTTTTAGTATTTCTAATTTAGTTTCCATCTGGGGATTTTTTATTTGCTCGATTTCTAATTTTTTAAGTTGCATGCCCAATTCATTAATCTCTTCCCTCCCTAATTTTTTAATATATGCACTCAAGGATATAAATTTCCCCCTGAGTACTGCCTTGGCTGCATCCCACAGAGTTTGGTAGGATGTCTCATCATTGTCATTCTCTTCAATGAAATTGTTGATTGTTTCTATGATTTCTTCTTTGACTAGCTGGTTTTGGAGTATCATATTTAATTTCCAATTAGTTCTTGATTTGCCTGTCCAGATGCCCTTACCAATTATTATTTTTATTGCATTATGATCTGAGAAGGTTACATTTATTATTTCTGCTCTTTTGCATTTGTTTGCAATGTTTCTATGCCCTATTACGTGGTCAATCTTTGTGAATGTACCATGTGTAGCTGAAAAGAAGGTGCATTCCTTTTTGTCCCTATTTATTTTTCTCCACATATCTTTTAAGTCTAGTTTTTCTAAGACTTCATTCATCTCTTACCTCTTTCTTATTTATTTTTCAGTTTGATTTATCTAGATCTGAAAGAGAAATATTTAGATCTCCCACTAGTATGGTTTTACTATCTATTTCCTTCTTGAGATCTTCCAGTTTCTCCTTTATGAATCTGGTTGTTATGCAATTTGGTGCATACATACTGAGCAATGTTATTTCCTCATAGTATATACTAACTTTAATCAGGATGTAATGACCTTCCCTGTCTTTTTAAATCATATATATATTTACTTTGGCTTTGTCAGAAATCATAATTGCCACTTCTGCCTTCTTTATCTCATTTGAGGCTCAAAGGATTTTCCTCAAGACCTTTACCTTAAACCTGTGTATGTCCACCCACCTCATATGTGTTTCTTATAGACAACATATGTTAGGATTTTGGTTTCTAATCTGCTCTGCTATTTGCTTCCTTTTTATGGGTGAGTTCATCCCATTCACATTCAGAGTTATAATTATCAGTTGTGTATTTGCTGACATTTTGGTATCCTCTCCTAGTTCTGCCCCTTCTTCTTACACTATTTCCTTTTAATCCAGTGGTTTGCTTTATGCCAGTAACCCTTGTCCCCTGCCTTGATTTACTTCCCTTTCTACCTCCTCCCTTATTGTTCCCCTCGTTTTATTTTGAAGGTCTAATGAATTCCTTCCCCCTTCTTCTCCCCTCCCTTTTTTGACCTCCCCACTCCTCTGCTCCACTTGGTTTATCCCTTCTGACTTTCTCAGTAGAGTTAGATAGAGTTCTATATCTCAATGGATATAGCTACTCTTCCCTCTCAGGGTTAATTACACTGATAGTAAGATTTAAATATTATCTCTTAATGCTTTCTTCCTCTCCTTCTTATAATAGTATTCATCCCTTCCCCTTCTCATGCCCTCTTTGGGTGTAATAGAATATCCTAATTTCCTTATTCATTCAAGTTTCTCTTGGTGTCCTCTACTATTCACCCCCCTTTTCCCACCCCCATATCATCTTAGAACATTTAGTATTGCAACCTCTCCCTATGAATAATTCTTCTAATTACTACAGTAGTGAATACTATAATAATGAATAGAGTTACTTATAGAGAATTATACATAACATTTCTCCACATAGAAATACAAATAATCTAAATCATATTCAAGCCCTTAAAGAGGCAAATTTAAAAGATACAAGTTTTCTCTCTTTCCCCTCTGTTTCTTATTTACCTTTTCATGTTTCTCTTGATTTTTTGGTTGGATATTGAACTTTCCATTTAGTCCTGGTCTTTTCTGTGCAAATACTTGGAAATCTTCTATCTTGTTGCATGTCCAAACTTTCCCCTGGAAGTATATAGTTAGTTTTGATGGGTAGGTGATCCTTGGTTGTAGACCCAGTTCACTTGCCTTTCTGAATATCACATTCCAAGCCTTGCAGTCTTTTAGTATGGAGGCTGCCAGATCCTGTGTGATCCTTATTGGTGCTCCTTGATATCTGAATGAATTGTCTCTTTCTGGCTTCTTGTAAAATTTTTTATTTTACTTGGAAGCTCTTGAATTTGGCTATTATATTTCTGGGGGGTTGTCTTTTCTGGGTCTAGTGTAGAGGGTGATCTATGGATCCTATCAATATCTATATTGCCCTCTTGTAGAACCTCAGGGAAGTTTTGCTGAATAATTTCTTTTAGTATGGAGTCCAAATTTCTATTAATTTTTGCTTTTTCAGGAAGACCAATGATTCTCAAATTGTCTCTTCTAGCTCTGTTTTCTTGATCTGTCAATTTCTCATTGAGATATTTCATGTTTCCTTCTATTTTTATCAGTCTTTTGACTTTGTTTTATTTGTTCTTGCTGTCTTGAGAGATCATTAGCTTCTAATTGCTCAATTCTATCCTTTAGGGACTGGTTTTTGGTTATAATCTTTTGGTTTTCCTTTTTAATCTGGTCATTTCTGGGCTTCAGTTGAATTGCCTCACTTTCCAAATGTGAAATTTTGCCATTTAAACTGTTATTTTCTTGCAAGATTTTGGTTTTCAATTTGCTTACCATTTCGTTTGATTTTTGGTCATTTTTCTCTAATTGGGAGTTTCTGTCTTCTAACCTCCACTTCTTGTGCCAAATCTCTTCCATATTTCTCATCATCTCAGATTTCAACTCTTCAATAGTTTGTGGTCAGTTTTCATTATTTTGGGAAGGTTTGGATATGATTACTTGTTTGTTCTCCTCTGCTGTTTGCTCTGTTATATGGATTTTATCTGTGTAAAAGTTGTCAAGTGTTACAGATTTCTTTTTGATGATCTTTCTCTTTTGGGGTTCTTGTCTCTGACTTGCCATTGTTAGCCCTGTGCCCTCTTAGGTTTATCCTCACACTCAGGTTCTGTCTGCTCTCTTTAGGCTCTTGAGATCTCAGGTCTAGTTCTCAGAATCAAGCCTCCTGGTGGTCCCCTTGCTTGTTCCTCTGCCCGAGGCTCCTTTAACAGTCTCAGGGAGCTGCTTCCACAGTCATGCACCCCTCGGCACTGGGTCCCCACTCAAGGTCCACTCCTGTGCTCAGGATCAGAGTCCTTGCCTGAGCTCAGAATCCATGTCTGTACTTGTATCTTCGCCCCCACTTGTGCCTGCGTTCAGGGTCTATGTTCAAAGTCTGCGTGTTCTTTAGCCTCTTTGAGTCTTAAGTCTTGCTGCTCTCAGGGGCAGGCCCTGGTGACCCCAGGTAGCTGCCAAGGACTTAATGCGTGCCCCAAACTTGCTTTAACTCTTGTGCACTGGCTTTGGCACTGTAGGTGGTGTGCGGTGGGGGAGGAGGTTGCTCAGTTCGCATTTTAGTGAAAGCTGTTTCACCCCATTATAGCATGGAAATGCCCTGATTCCACATACCTCCAATTCTGCGCCCTGTTGTGGGGTCCCTTCATTGCTCTGGATTTGTATTTATGTCTTCTTGAGGAGTCCTATATGTTTCGGTTAGGAGAGGTTAAGCTGCTGCTTTTTACTCTGCTGCCATCTTAATCAGGAAATCAGAAAAATCCATTTTTTTAAAAAAATGGAAACCCTGAACCTTCAGAACTGTTGGATGATTAATGAGCAAAGGGTTATCATATGGTTCTTAGGCCCAAGGGTTTGTAGAGATTGAGATTGGAGAAATGTATTGTGTGGCCACCATAAGTTAGGGTGAAGTCTTTTATTGAAGAAACATAGGTTTCAACTAGGTATATTTGTCAAAAAGAGAGGCTATACATCTCTTTCCTCACCTCCAGCCTGGGAAGAAGCGAACTATAGATTCTCATGCCTTAATGGAGAAAATAGAAGAAACTTCTGCTAATCCCAGACTAAAAGCTTTTATCCTTCATCACAGCTTTCTTGGCCAAGGATTACAGTTAAACCTGAAACTAAAGGTGGAATCTATGACTCAACTGAGGAGCAAACTCAGGGAATCCAGTAGCCTGGTCCAGAAATATACCTTCCCTGGAAGGATCCAGCTTGAGTTAGCACAAGAGTAACCAATTATCATGGATGCCATGATCTGAAATGACCTATTACAGGAAAAAACAACATCAAGACTCTGTATTTCTAAAATTATGTTACATCAGCCATATGTTTTTTCTATATTAGTACTTTGATATCATTTACTTTAAATTTGTATTCCTCCTCCTCCATGGAATCTGGGTGTGTTTTGGGGAGAATTTGTGCTAGGATTTTTTTTTTATGGAGAATATTTTGTAACTACTCTCCTTGCTATGTTAGTTGAATACAAATTGATTGAGTCTATTATTTGATTATTAGCTAGACAACTAGCACTGGGGGATCATGAGTTGTATTAGTCAAAAATGATTTATTAAGTGCTTAGTATTGTTATAAGTAAGATGAGATTAGCTAATTATTAGGAATTAAGATGTACATAGCAGGACGGAGCTGGAGCTGGGAATTCCATAATGGAATGAGGGAGGAGGAAGTCTGTCTGTGCCCTGAGTGTGGACTCCATTAGTGGTAGGCAAAACTGTTGCCAGCCTGGGAGACCTCAGAGCAAAGGACATCCTGCTTCCTGATTTCCCCTGGGAAATCTAATGTTCTAAAAGACATAAGAGTGGAAGGGGCAAGGCAAGTGGGATTCAGTGACTTGCTCAAGATCACACAGATAGAAATATTTGAGATCAGATTTGAACCCAAGACCTTCCTACTCCAAGGCTGATACTCTATCCACTGTGCTCCCTAGCTGCTCCTAACTCCAATTATTTTAAAGTAAGGATGGAGTCTTTCATGAATCTATCTGAGAAAAAAGTACTAGGTTTAAATTCAAGAAAACTCAATTTCAAACCCTGCCTGAAATAGCATTTACTGGCAGTGTGACCATGAGCAAATCATTTAACCTCTCTGATTCTTTTTCCTCAACCATAAAAAAGAGAATAAAAAATATCCCATACTTTTCAGAATGTTGTAAGAATTAAATGAGAGTATATGTATATATGTAATATATATAATTTCATTTTATATATATTTATTTTCATTTTATTCCCTATATATCATATATTTAATAAATATTATGTACATTAATTACTTATAGTATTTCACATAACAAAACTACTATTTACATGTTGTTATTCTCAGTTATTTTATTATTAAATTGAAATGATTGCCATGTAAAAGGCATAAGGATAGTGATGAGACTTATGATTTCATTGACATAGATCAGTGATAGACAAACTTTTTAAAGAGGGGTCCAAAGGAAAGGAAATGCTCATCTCTTAGTCTGTTTCTAAGGCAACTCTTTCGAAGTTTCATTGCACTGTATCCTACTCATTGTATTCGTCAGATTAGGAATAATGTCCCAGAGGCGGGATGGAGCATTTCAGGGGGCCCCATCTGGACCACGGGCAGTAGTTTGTCCATCACTGATATAGAGTATTCCTGAATGAGGAAACTCTACCAGTGCAAGGGGGCACCCTTTCTATAGCTTCTAATCTTAGGGAATTGCCTAGAGCAGAGGTATCAAACAGACTGCCTGAGCTTTGGGCTACATTGCAGCCCATACCACTCCTGAGTGCCCACCCCAACCAGATTAAAATGTAATTGGGCCTACAAAATAAATAAAAATACAAAAGAATGTAAATAATATTAATATATATTTTTCTAAGTTGAATAGTATGAATTCTAGCAGGGATCTAAATATCAATAATAGGGGCCCCCATTTTTAAGTATGATACCAATTGCTTAGTAGAACACAAGTTTAAGTGACTCCTCCAGCTAGTATGTGTCAATAAAGGACTTGAATCCAAATCTTAGCTACCAGGCCAGCTTTCTAGCTATTTTGACATGCTGTCATTCATAAGTAACAAAGATTTTAATTTTTTTTAATTCAAGGCTCATATAGACCATGTAGGTTTATGTAGGCCTTACAATGTCCTGTTCTTTAAGGGACACTGATAAAATAATAACATCCTGAGCAACTGAAAAGAGATTCTATCCCTAAGCAGGCCACATGACAATTACACAAGAAAAAAAGGGTAGCTCAATTATAGGGCAATTTTATAGTCTTGCCAATCCCAATTTAGTCTCAAAAAAGTCTAGATTTTTTTTAAAGAAGGAAAAATGTATTTTTACTTTTCCATCAATTAATAAAGGACCCAAAATATGAAAACTTCTGTTGAGTACTGGTTTCACTCCATAAAAATGTATTCCAAAAATGTTACCTGGAATAATATTTCCTTATGCATACATTAAAAAAAAACCTTTACAGTCAAAATCTTCTGGCCTTCTACCATTCTAAACTTTAGAGCTTAATCATTATTTATATTTAGATAGGGGACTCTATTTCTTTTTTTTTTAAACCCTTAACTTCTGTGTATTGGCTCCTAGGTGGAAGAGTGGTAAGGGTGGACAATGGGGGGTCAAGTGACTTGCCCAGGGTCACACAGCTGGGAAGTGTCTGAGGCCATGGGGACTCTATTTCAAACAGGGTGAATAAATCCATATAACCTGATAATCTTATTTTAAAGTTGAATTTGAAGTTACTAAAAGTTACTCAATAAAATGCATATTGTACTAGGCTGATGAGTTGAGAGAGGAGGTAAGGAAAGGGAGGAGAGAAGAGAAGAGGAAGCAAGAAGAGGAGAGAAAGGGGAGGGGGAGGGGAATGAACAGCCAGGTAAAATAACCAGCAACAGGTGAGATCTATCCACTTGTTATCATAGTGATTTGATGACTGATAATGGCCAGGCTCCATACTAGGTTCTGACCTCTGTCACAAGTGACACTTGGTGATTCATCCCATCTGCAACAACCAGTTGATTGGCAGTGTCTAAAGTTTGGATACAAGACTGCCAACATGTAGACATATGGCCAAAAACTCTACACGTTGGCAGCTCCTAAAATAGTGACACTTTCCTCCTTGTCCTGAAGATAGATAATGCCATCTTAATTAACAAATTCCTGAGAACTGAAGAGGATTAAGGACCCAACAGAAAGGAAACTTGAGCCTTAGTTCTCTCAACTAATCCAGTTTTGGGGATAAATTCCTTAATTTTTAGTGAAAGAACTAACTTTATATCCATAAAGATAGGAGAGGGTGGCCCTTGTTGATAATGGTACTATCACAGTGGGTTAGGGGAGATTGTCTATGTGTGTATATTTGTGCATATGTGTGAGTGTCAGGGTGCCATGCTAGACAGCTATAACCCTCAGTATGGGTCGCGTTTTCATCTTTTAATCTTTCTGGAGGCTTAGAGATCTAAGAGAAGAGTCTGAGCATGCTATTAGGGAATTTGGGGGCATCTGGATGATGTGAGAATGCCTGGCTCCTCAATGTAATAGCTATTGGCCAAATATAGTAGATTTTCTTTGGGTCAGGACAGAGTCCAGGCCAGGATACTATGGGAGTGGGAAAATAGGATAGATTCCAAGGTAAATTCAGAATCTTCTGGAAGCTACCATCACACCAGACAGGTAGCTGTCATCATTTAACGCATTCCTGGCCCTTTTGATCCTCCACAGCTTCATTTCCAAAAAATTCACTGAAGGCATCCCACAGTTTTCTCAGATCCAAGGGTCTAGGTCCACATTGGTGAACCTATGGCACGCATGCCGGAGGGGGCTGCTCTCTTCCCCTTCTCCATGCATGCTTGAGGACCTTTCTCATTTCACCCACCCCTCTGCCCAGTAGTCCAATGGGAGCTCCTCCTCCCTCTCCTGTCTGGGATGAGGGGGAAAGCTCATATGTGGAGTAAGGGTTGCATTTGGAACACTCAGTCTCTAAAAGGTTCACCATCACTGTTCTAGATAGTCAACCTAGTAAGTGGCCATCTAGGAAGTGATATATTTTATCAAGAGTTATATCTCTTTTTCCATCCTTTCTATGCCCTATGCACTGCTAAGGGACAAAGATGCCCCAATTCAGTTCCAATTCACCCCTTTTATGAAGAGTTCATTTACCATCTGCTTAAAGATATGATAACACTAGGTAGTGCAGTGAACAGAGTACTAGACTTAGAATCATGAGAATATGAGTTTGAATCTTGCCTCAGACACTGTTGGACCCTGATCAAGTTACTTAACATCTTTTTAGCTTCAGTTTCCTCATCTGTAAAAAGGAGATAACAATAGCAATTGGATTGCAGTGAGGATCCAATGAGTGCTTCATAAGCCTTAAAGTATGTATAAATTCTAGCTGGTGTTACTACTACCACTATTACCACCACTACTATAACTAGCTAGTACCAGTTAGTTACTAGATAATAGAATTTCCAGTTACATCAACATTTATTTTCCAACTCAAGCCATTCTCATTGAAGTATAAGAGTAATTGTAATTGTTCCTCTCCCATCTACTGGATCTGGTATTGGAGAATTTAGGTTTGAGCCCCTGTTCTTTAGCTTACTGACTCTGTGATCTTGGAGAAGCAGATTTCCTCTCTTTGAGTTTATTTCCTCATTTTTGAAAAGAGTATTATAATATGTAAATTACTTCATATACTTATTATAAAAGTACTTTGTAAACTAAAGCCAGACCATAATCACGGTATAATTAGCATGACTGTGGCTTTGCCAAAAGACAGAAGATGCTGCCAATACTTGGTCTCCTTCAGTAAGGAGAAACAATAAAAATTAGCATAAATATAAGTGCTTTGGGCAGTTTGGTGGTACGCTGGATAGAGTGCTGGTCCTCGAGTCAGAAAGTCTCATCTTGAATTCAAATCTGGTCTCAGATACTTGCTAGCTGTGTGACAACCTTGGACAAGTCACTTGCCTTGTTTGCCTCAGTTTCTTCATCTGTAAAATGAACTGTAGAAAGAAATGACCAACCACTCTAGTATCTTTGCCAAGAAAACCCCAAATGGGCTCATGAAGAGTTGGACACTGAACATGAATGAATGTTCAGTGAATGAAAACAACTGAACAATAACATGTAAGTGCTCTAAAGTTTATAAAGTTTATAAAGCATTTCATATGTTATCTTATTTGATCCTTACAAAAACCCTGGGAAATAAGTGATATAGTCAGAATTTAGAGTACTTTAAAATTTATAAATGTGACAGCCCTAACAGCTCCACCCTGCCATGGTGAAGTCTTTACCTGCCCTATGCAGTCCAGTCTAGTCCAATTCTATCCTTTTCCTTTCCCTCTCCAACCAAGTAGCTGCTGCTACTTGTCCTAGAATGTCCTAGAATCTTTATTTCTTCCCCAACGGGTGTCATTTCCTAGTCTCTATCTAAGCCCCCCCCCCATTGTCTCCCTGCAGGGACTTTTGTCTCAATCTCTGATGAGTCTTTCCTTGCCTCCCTACCATCTTATCAGAAGATATCTTGCATGCTTTTTGCCCCAGGTGTATTTCCTGGTACTTGGCCTAGATGTCAGAATTGCTATTGGGTTATGTTCCAAACAATACAGAATCATGTTACTCTCATTAGTGTTATTATCTCCATGGTGAAGGACAGCCAAGAACCCTGTATTCCTCATGGTGAGGGCAATAGTTTCCCCAAGGCACCTTATCTAAGGCTTCTTAAGTATTCTTGCCACAGCTTGTTTCCCATATACCCAGAGGGAGCATTGGAATGAACATGTCACTTTTTTAGCTAAGAAGGCAAAGGAAACATTTCTGACTTTATCCCAGGTAGGAAATGTGTAATCTTTTTAGCTGTGCTCTGTATTTATTTTCCCTCAAATACAGAACAATCTTAAACAGAATCAAGGACTTTTGGGCAGCTGGGTGGTGCAGTGGATAGTATGCTGGACATATTCCTGAGTTCAAATCTGGCCCCAGACCCTTATGAGCTGGGCCCATCACTTATCCTTGTTTGCTTCAGTTTCCTCATCTGGAAAATGAATTGAAGAAGGAAATGGCAAACCACTCTGGTATCTTTATCAAGAAAACCCCAAATGGGATCATAGAGAGTCAGACAGGATCAAAAATAACTCAACAACATTAGATTTAGAGCTAGCAGGGACTTATTGATTCTGGAATCACTAAAACTAGGTGAAAATGCTGATTTTGATACTGCCTACCTGCAGGACTTCCCTCAGACAAGTCACTTAACTTCTCTGGACCTCAGTTTCCTAATTTGTTAAATGGAATGGTTATACTAGATGGTCTACCTATGGGATCTCTTCTAACTCTAGGCAGATGATTTTATAGATAAGGAACTGAGACCCAGTGAGGTTAAGTTACTAATATCACACGGTTAGTAAATGCCAGAATCAGTATTTGGACCCAGGTCTAAGTGATTTGCCATAATCACAGTTATTAAGTATTTGTGATGGGATTTGAACTTAAGTCTTTCTGATGACCAGTTTAACAATCTTTTAGGATTTGCTTCTTCCCTTTTTTGTGCACTATTGGTGTCAAGCTCAAATAGAAACCAGGGTCCCTGTTGGCTGTATATTGACTTTAAAAACCTCAAATTAATGCTGTCTATATTTCACTGTATTTTTACTTTGCTAAATACTTTTGAATTACATATTCATCTGGTTTTGTTGCACTAAGGAGTGGTATGAGCAGTGTGAGGCCTCCACAGGCCATATATTTGACACCTCTGTAATCATCTTCAAAGTACCCAATTCCTTCAGGGCAAGAGATTACTGGGGATTCTCAGCTTATATTTATCTCTGAAAATTATTCTGTACTCCATTGCTATGTATAAGAGACGAAATCAGAAGGCTTCCCTGACCTAAGTTTCGTCACAAATAAACATGCACCAGTGATGGTGATTCTTCACTGAAACTTGCTATAATAGTGTCAAGGTGATGTCTATCTGCTTCCAGATTTGCAACTTGAAATTGGACAAAGGCAGGTATGCACCACAGTGGTCTTGAGGCTTACAGGAGGCCAGTTATACCTTTATGCAATCAGAGCTGATAATGAGAAGTGGAGTGCCTCCACTCAACTGAGATCAGCCTTACAGTAGATCTCTGCTGTACTCCAATTTACAGGACAAATGACTCACTTGATTTGATGGGTTCCTGCAGCCTGGGAGGGGCTGAGCTTTTGTTTGCTATTTTTGAGCCAGCTATTCATCACAACAAGAACTTTATTAAAAATGTACCTTCCACTCTTCAGAGAGCAAATATGAAAATCTGGTTTCTGAAGATATCAAAATCATTTATTTTTGAAGTTGGCAGTTCTGGCTGTGAACACTGCTCTGGGATCGATCCCGTCTGTGTAAGTAGGAGTTATATATTTTTCAGAACAAGCATTCCGCCTTTCATCCATGGGAAACAATGAAATATTAAGCAAGATATGAAAAAATTAAAACACTTTGAAAGGGAGAAAGCAAGAGCAAATCACACTCCCTAACTGGAGAGCACCACAGGGAGTCTCTCTGATGCCAGGGAAGAGGCTTTGGAAAAAGCACTCCCGATATGGAGCTTGTTGGATTATTGCAGCCACTGGTAAGTTGCCCTATAAAGCTCACCTGCCAAGGAATCTGGTGTTGTGAAATGAGCCTCTACTGTGTCCTGTTGATAACTCATGTACCTCAAAGATCTTTTGGTTTACCGTCCAACTACTCTTTCTGGAAAAGTCTTCTTCAGAATGTATCTTTATCACACTAGGAAGACGATAGACAAGCGACTGAATGGATTCTCCTTGAGGACAAGGAATGCTGAATTCTTGTCTTTATATCATCTAGCCTCTAGCACAATGTTTGGCATAGAAGAGATGCTTAATACTTGTGTGTTGATTAATTGCGAGCTATCTCAGGGGAGGAAGTACCTAAAGTGACAAAGTTATAGACCTTTGATGTTTTTAAATATGACCACTAGAAATCTAAAAGTTAGGGAGTTGAGTACACACCGAATTCAATGTACTTGCTGTGTATTAGCTTAGAGATCAGGAAAGGAGCGCTGGCCTTGTATATACTTAGGTTTGGTGACCATTTATGACAGCGATTCCCAAAGTGGGCTCCACCGCCCCCTGGTGGGTGCTTTAGCGATCCAGGGAGGTGGTGATGGCCACAGGTGAATTTATCTTTCCTATTAATTGCTATTAAAATTAAAAAAAATTAATTTCCAGGGGCTCTAAGTAATATTTTTTTTTCTGGAAAGGGGGCAATAGGCCAAAAAAGTTTGGGAACCACTGCTTTATGAGCTTACTGAGTAATGGCTAACATTTTATTATGCTTTTAAGTCTTACAAAGATCTGATGTATTCTTCTAATCAGTTTGATGCTTGAGATTATCATGCACAAAAGTGAAAGTGAAAATAAGATAACAAGGTTGATAAAGGGCATTCGATTAAATAGTCATTCTTTCCCCCTCCCATGTCTCATATGGAGCATGGGTTTCAGCACACTGTTAACCAATCTCTACTCATAACAAGAAAATAGTTAGGCTTAATGCTGAGGTGTCAGACATGCAGCCCACCATATTCCAGAGTCTAAGCCAAATAAAAATGTAATTGGAAAATATTTAATAAAATAAATAAAAATAAATAGAACATAAATTATGTCAATATATGTTTTTCTAAGTCAATATGCATCCTGCAGAGATCCTTGTTTCCTACAGTGGCCTCCATTTCTATTTGAGTTTGATAGCTCTGACTTGGTAGAGAGCTAACCTTAGCATCCAAAAGACTGCACAAAAGTTCAAGTCCCACCACTGACACACATATTGGCTGTGTGACCTCAGGCAAATCACTTAACCTCTCAAATAACTGCTAATTTTCTCAGACTATAAACTGCAGAACAGTTTCTAAGAACAGTGGTAGAGGGAGTTTCTTCCCTGGGAGTACACCAATGAAATGAGGGGACCAAGTAGCAAAGTTAAACAAACAAACCAAAATTTGAAAGGCACTAGAAAAATAACATTCATCAAGTCAGTCATGGCAAGATATTAGCATGGTAACAGGGTATCATAGAGGATTGCTGTTTTGTTTTGTTTTTTGACTTTCTTTGAGGGACTTCATAGAAAATGCTGTTGCTTCCCTAGAGCAAGTAAACCAGATTATTCTTAGAGTTCAGAATGCAAGTCTCATTTTATTCTTGTCACAGCCTGGCTAAAATCTTGCTTTCTCCAAAGGGGAGTCTCTTCCTTTATGAACTAGCCCCCCATTGTTTTTCAAAGCACACAATCTTTTGGGAGATGTAATTGCCAAGGAAAGTATGACTTCAGTACCTGGAACACTGTTGTGTGGTTATTACTTCTAGCCATGGCTCCTTTTAATTGTAGTTAAACTGAGGTGGCAGGGGGATCCTAACTGGTTTCTACCAGCAATGACTCTCTCTCAAGAGCTACTGCTGTTGCTGGTGACTCTTAGCAGCTGCCCCCATCCACAACTGCTCTTGGTTGCTGCTGGCTTCCACCTGTTCTTGGCAGTCCCCAGAGCTCTACCTATTACTGACAACAGTTCTCTGTAGCAACAGTAGCTGTAGCAACCCAAAGCTTTTCCTACAAGTCCCAGAAGGATTCTTGCCTTCACCAACAGTTGTAGGTTCTGTGAGAATTTATTTTACATATACTGTATTAATTCCTTTATCAGAGCCTGTATATTAGGAAGAAGTTCCCTATCAGAGTTCTAGATCTTGAAGGTTCCAGACAGTCTACTGTTTTCCTTTTTAAGCCCTTACCTTCCATCTTAGCATCAATACTATGTATTGGTTTCAAGACAGAAGAATACTAAGAGCTAGGCAATAGGGGTTAAGGGACTTGCCCATGGTCACATAGCTTGGAAGTGTCTGAGGCTAGATTTGAACTCAGGATTTCTGATCTCTAGGTCTAGCTCTCAATCCACTGAGCCATCTAGCTACTCTTCAGTCTACTGATTTTTACATTTGCTTTGTCTTTAGGAATTGTGAGGTATGTCCTTTTAATAGAATTTGGTTAATAAATGAAGAGGACAAAGATTCTTTTCCTGTCTAAATGAACCCTATCACATGAAGAAGGAGTAAATAATTTGATGGACTACCCTCTATTTAGCTATTTACCAATTAGAGATGTCTTGGGATGTCCAAGATGTGGGGTTGAATAATGAGTTCACAATACTCTATTTATAGATCTGTCTTAGGGTCCATTGCTGTTTTTGGTAACTGAGAAGGCCATCGACCTATCACTTTATTGGTTATAATGCTAGTCTAATCAATAAACTGATATTCTTTTTTTAAACATTTATTAATATTTATTTTTTAGAAAAGTTAACATGGTTGCATAATTCATGCTCTTACTTTCCCCTTTACCCCTCGAGTTCCCCCCACCCCATGGCTGATGCGTATTTCCACTGGTTTTAACATGTGTCATTGATCAAGACCTATTTCCCAACTGTTGATAGTTGCATTGGTGTGGTAGTTTCGAGTCTACATCCCCAATCATGTACGTCTCAACCCATGTGTTCAAGCAGTTGTTTTTCTTCTGTTTCCATTCCTGTAGTTCTTCCCCTGAATGTGGGAAGCGTTCTTTTCCATAAGCCCCTCAGAATTGTCCTGGGTCATTGCATTGCTGCTGGTACAGAAGTCCATTACATTCTATTTTACCACAGTTTATTGGTCTCTGTGTACAATGTTCTTCTGGCTCTGTTCCTTTAGCTCTGCATCAATTCCTGGAGGTCTTTCCAGTTCATGTGGAATTCCTCCAGTTTATTATTCCTTTGAGCACAATAATAGTATTCTATCACCAGCATATACCATAATTTGTTCAGCCATTCCCCAATTGAAGGGCATATCCTCATTTTCCAGTTTTTTACCACCACAAAAAGCACAGTTATAAATATTTTCATACAAGTCTTTTTATCTATGATCTCTTTGGGGTACAAACCCAACAATGGTATGGCTGGATCAAAGGGCAGGCATTCTTTTATAGCCCTCTGAGCATATTTCCAAATTGCCAGTCAGAATGGTTGGATCAGTTCACAACTCCACCAGCAATGCATTAATGTCCCAGTTTTGCCACATCCCCTCCAGCATTCATTACTCTCCCCTTCTTTCATTTTAGCCAATCTGCTAGGTGTGAGGTGATACCTCAGAGTTGTTTTGATTTGCATTTCTCTAATTATTAGAGATTTAGAACATTTTCTCATGTGTTTATTGATACTTTTGATTTCTTTATCTGAAAATTGCCTATTCATGTCCCTTGCCCATTTATCAATTGGGGAATGGCTTGATTTTTTTATACAATTGTTTTAATTCCTTGTATATTTGAGTAATTAGACCCCTGTCAGAGATTTTTGTTATAAAGATTTTTTTCCAATTTGTTGTTTCCCTTCTAATTTTAGCTACATTGTTTTTGTTTGTACAAAAGCCTTTTAGTTTGATATAATCAAAATCATTTATTTTACATTTTGTAATTTTCTCTAACTCTTGCTTGATTTTAAAATCTTTCCTTTCCGAGAGATCTGACAAGTAAACTATTCTATGTTCACTTAACTTATTTATAGTTTCCCTCTTTATATTCAAGTCATTCATCCATTCTGAATTTATCTTGGCGTAAGGTGTGAGATGTTGATCTAAACCTAATCTCTCCCATATTGTTTTCCAAATTTCCCAACAGTTTTTGTCAAATAGTGGATTTTTGTCCCCAAAGTTGGGCTCTTTGGGGTTATCATACACTGTCTTGCTGATGTCACTTACCCCAAGTCTATTCCATTGATCCTCCCTTCTGTCTCTTAGCCATACTGTTTTGGTGACTGCTGCTTTATGGTACAGTTTAATATCTGGTACTGCTAGGCCCCCTTCCTTCACATTTTTTTTTCATTATTTCCCTTGATATTCTTGATCTTTTGTTATTCCAGATGAACTTTGTTATAGCTTTTCCTAATTCAGTAAAAAAAATTTTTTTTGGTAGTTTGATAGGTACGGCGCTAAATAGGTAAATTAATTTAGGTAGAATGGTCATTTTTATTATGTTAGCTTGTCCTACCCAAATAAACTGATATTCTTATCCCAAACCAGTCTCTCTAAATAATTTTATTAATTCCAGTTCCTTAGAAGCTCTCAGTGATGGGCAAACTTCTGAGGCTGGTGTGTCAAAATTCACCAAAAAACCTAGCATAACTTGGGTGATGTGTTACTTCAAGAAAAAAAAAAACATAATTATGTGTTATTTATAGTCTAAAAATAAAAATGTAAAATTATAATATATAACTGTATTTAATAAACCAAAAATAGGTCAATTAATATAGGTAGAATTGTCATTGATAGTGCACAGAGTGTCTACACTCCACTACAGCAAATGTTTCATGCTTGGCATGTGGCCCCAGACTTCTCATTATGTGGCCGCATGCGGCCGTGTGTCATTGAAAATGGCTACGCATGTCAGTGCTGACACATGTGTCATAGGTTTGCCATCGCCAAGCTAGATACATCAGTCTTCCTCTCTTAGAATCAACTGTCGAGAACAGCACCTCAGAAATGGCAGGGGCCCTGTTGAACCTTATAGTGCTGACTATGATAGTAAGTTGTCTTTCAAAAAAGTTTTTTAATTTATCCCAAATTTTTTAGAACTGCACTTGAAAACAAATATGTAGAAAATATGTAGAAAAACAACATGGTAGAAAGAAAGACTGAGAACAAGTCTCACTTCTGCCAAGTATGGTCTATGACCCTGAGCAAGTCAGGGCCTCTCAGGTCCCCAGGCAACTTTCTAAGACTAAACTGTAAATAGCAACTGGACCTGCATTAGCATTCAGTTTTCTCCCCAAATGGTGTCCCCTAACCAATCAAATCACAGGCCCGATTACAGGGTACAGTGTAACACAATGGGAAAGCAGCTAGATTGGGAATCATTCTGGATTCACATCCTAGGTATTCCACTGTGAGCTTGGGAAAGTCACCCTCTCTAGGACTCAGTTTCTTATCTAAAAAGTGAGAAGATTGGCTAGATAATCTCTGATGTCTTTATAGCTCCAAAATTTTAAAAAGTACCAAAAATTAAAAAAAATCTATCATACCATCTTATGTTAGGCCATATCTCTTGCTGGCCCTCGAGATGATTCCCCTACCATCCGAACTGCAACCAAAAAACCCCTTCTAAAGTGAGTCAGACTTTGCCCTTTCTAGTGGGGAAAATAGCTTTATATACACTAAACTGATTTACCGCATTGAATGTCCCTTTCATTTCAGGTCTTCTGAATTTTCATTGGGTGGGCAGGAGGAGGAAGGTGTTCTTAATACCACCCAATGGTGATAAAATGCATAATCCTTAATTCCTTCTGGACATCATTAACTCTAGTATCCAAAGAAACTTGATGATTTCCCTTAATTACTCTTTACGTGCTCTGCCCTGTGAGACATGGGAGATGAGGCAATGGACTTGCCATAGCTGTTCAGACTTGTCTAAAAGAATCCTGGGTTATCCATATTTATCTATGTTTTAACATCACCCCACCACTCAAAGTGGGCAAATCAAATAATGCAAAGGGTTAAGTGACTTGCCCAGTGTCACACAGGTTGTAAGTGTCTGAGGCTGAATTTGAACTTACTCTTCCTGACAGGCTTAGTGCCCTGCCTTAGTGCACTGTACCACCTAGCTGCCTCTTGGGCAAATAAACCAAATTAAATTAAAATAACTCTTTTCCAAATATGGTTTGACTGATTTTGGGTGATTTTATTCGGTCATTTTCAACTCTTCATGTAAGGATCCTTGGGAAACCTGTAGATGATTATTATACAGCCCCAAGGAGACCTACAGATGGAGGTGAGAAGCAATAGGAGGTGTTGGTGGAACCTCCTATAATGTCAGGTTTACTTAGAGGCTGCTTCTATGATCTAGTTGCTGCCTATGAACTGTATTGAATCTGCTAATAGGAATGAGCAGTTCCCACCTATTATCATTGACTAATGAGGGAGTGATTGCTTCCCTCAATTAATAACCAAATGGTATGATAACTTCAAGGATAATAAACCTTGATCTCTATCTGACTGTGATTTGTTGGATAACCCAAAAGATCAGTGATTATGAAGTTTTCCTTCACCAGTTGCCAGGTGGATCTCTGACAACTTCCTTGGAACTCTGAGCATGAACCAGGTCTGTGATGGTTTCTTATATCAACTATTTTAATGGTAATAAAATAAGGTAAAGGAAAGGTTGGGGTGAATAGTGAGGAATGAGGGATTAAGGGTAAATCCTAGAACTTACCTAATATATATTGATTGTATGGTAAATCTTCAGTATAACGAAAGCAGTTGATATCTTGAAGCCTGCTTGGCAACTGCCTGACCCTGATTGCTTGATGTTTATCTCAATCCATGATGATCTTGCTTTCATTGTTGATGTTCTTCTTGTTGGTATGTTTATAGATATATTGGTGTTGATTTATAGATGTTGTTTAATAACTGCAGCTGGATGGATGCTCATATACACAGAATAGTCTATGAGCAGCTTGGCATCTAACCTAGCGAAGAGACAATCCTGAGATGACCTGTCCTCCCTCCAGCATCTCAAAATTGAGACCCTGACGTTCCGAGCTTTTCTGCTTTTATAACCACATCTCAATTTTTGACTTTTGGTCTCATGCCAACTCAAATGCCCTCACTGCATTCTGTGTTCCAACTTGGTAATTAGCAATCATGTTTGGCCAACATGGCTTCTTGCAAAAGTATTTACATTCATGACACCATTTGAGGTTTACTTGGCAAAGATACTGGAATGGTTTGCCATCTCCTTCTCTAGCTCTTTTTATGGATGAGGAAACTGAAGCAAGCAGAGTTAAGTGACTTATCTAGGATAACATGGCTAATAAATGTCTGAGGCCATATTTGAACTCAAGGAAATGAGTCTTCCTGACTCAAAGTTCAACACTCTGTCCACTGTACCACCTAACTGTCCTATGGATTGACTTTTACCATTCCTCAGGCTCTTTTCTATACTACCCTCCAATTCCTGACAAATCATTTTGTGGGTTAATAGCCTAATTTGGGGGAGAAATATGTAGCCAACTCACTCTGTAGAGAGAGTATTTTAAGTCCAACTACATTCCATCATGAACTTAAGGAGTTGTAAAAAACTCCTAGTGTTATTTTATAAAAGTGACTGTGAAAGAGCATAGGAGCCTTGGTTAGTATTCTCTTCATGTTATTTTCCTCTCACACCAAAGCTGTGACTATTTGGTATGCACAACACTAGGATGGAGGCCACATCTTAGTCATGGGTAAAGCACTGAGTAGAGGAGAGCTTGTTTTCTCCCATGTCTTCCCAATCCAACCCTGACCAGAGGATGGGCCCTAGAATCCTTTTAAAAGCCTACACAAATGTCAAAATTACCCACCCATTTGAAAGTGCAAAGTTAATGTGAGAGGGAAAAAAGGAGAAACTGTCTGCTTTCTCCCAACTCATATTTTCTGTGGATTTTTCAAGCATGGAGATTTATAATAAGCCCTGGGCAAGCAGGATTTCATTTCTCCTGGATGAGACACTACCTCATTGACTAAACTTAGTCTGGGTAGATGCTTTTTGTTTGGGCTAATCAGCCAGGAAAGGTGAGCAGCCTCTCATCATTCAGTATCCAACTTGTTTTTAGAGAGTAAATGTAGTGTCAGGACTTTTTTTTATAATTATATGGGTGACTATTCCTCTTCTTTAAGCCAACACACTTCCATATTTATGGGAGTATAACTGGTTTGCTAGATAACTATGAAATGCTACCAGAGCTACAGAAATAATGAATGTGAAGAATGCTTCTGGATGAGATTTTAATACTTTGGGGCTTGGCACTCTGGAAATATCAAATACTTTCCCACTCTTTCCCTTCTCTCTCTTTGTCTCTGTCATTCTTTCTCTATATCTTTGTCTACTCCTTCTCTCTCTGCCTCCATCTCACTGTCTCCTCTCTCTACCCTAAACAAAACAAAACAAAGCAGCATTCTCTATTTTGTCCTGGATTGAATACGGAATTTACAGGAAAATTTACAAACTCTATGGACACAGTCTTTTTTTTTTTCAGCAGAGGCTAGGTCAGGATGGGCATTTGCAGATCAAGAACAGGAAGGACACACCAAGTTTGGTGCTAAATCAGCAGTTTTATAATCTGCCAAGTGGGTTTGAAAAGGCAAGGACTTGAATAGCACTGTTGGGAATAACAGATCTTGCTCTGATTGCACACTAAGGCACACTCACAGTGGAGGGAATCTTTTATTTATCCCTCAAGTCATATCTTTCCTCTGCTTGGATCAGCTGAAACAGCATTATGGGGCTACCTCTGCTGTATGCAGGAACTCAGATTATTAAGAGCATCAGAGTCAGGCATGGTAGTACACACACCTGTGATCCTAACTACTAGGGAGGCTGAAACTGGGAGCTTTCTAGATCTAAAATGGGATATGTTCATTTGATGTCTGTCCTAAGTTGGACATCAATATGATGAAACTCTGAAAGAAAAAGGTTACTAAATAGACAAAGGAGGATTAATTGGCACAAGTTTGAAACAGAACTTGTCAAACACCCAGTGCCTATAAATAAGGGGATCACAGCTGTTAAGTAACTAATATGTTTATAAAATGGGCAACACTGGAGAGTCAATCTTATATAAAAAAGAAAAAAAGGAACAGAGCTATAGCTATAGCAAGGAGGTGAAGGGAACAAGTGTTTGTTAAGTGTCTCTTCGGCACCAGAAACTGTGCAAAACACTTTATCATAATAATAATAACTCATTTGGTTCTCACAACAACCTTGGGAGATAGGTATTATTATTATTATCCCATTTTATATATATGAGGAAATGGAGGCTGCAAGAGGTTAAGTGACTTGCCCAGGGTCTCATAGCTAATAAATATATGAGTGAGAATAGCCAACCCAAAGGCACATAGGTGGTGGCTGGAGTATTTTGTATTGAATAACATAGCTTGAAAGGAAAATTCAAATGTATTTAGAAAGTTCAGTATACCAAGAAGAAGACCACCAAGTGTTAATAACAGTAAGTTAGATCACATGTGCCCAGGGGTGATGGGGTAGGGAGATAGGGAGAAGGCTCCAAAAGTATTCAAATAAATTAGTGATTAGGAAAAAAATTCTCTTAAAAATAAAGACACTTTTTTATCTGATTAGTATTTCTGGAATCATGCAGAATTGTTTTCTAGGATTCAATTTTTCTGCAATTTCAAAATGCTACAAATGATAGCTGCTACATGACCCCTATAACAGACTCTCTTGTCCTGACCTTTCAAATTCTATGATAGTAACTGGGCAGATAGATGGACTCTTCTCATGTGTTGTATTTCTTCCAAGATGACCTGAATTCTAGTGGCATAGAATTCATTTTATATTGGGCAGGTGGGAGTCCACTCAAGCATTTCTGTTGATTTTTGATAGGTTTTCTGCAGCAGGTGAGATTGCAGGACATGTTTATAAAAGATATTGGAAGGAGAACTGGATATTATTTTTGTTCAACGACCAAATAGACAGGTTTTGTTGTGTTTTTTAAAGGAACGTATAATACTGATGATGGCTGTATAAAAAGCATAGAATAGAGTTACCTAGTGACAACAGGGTAGACTCAATGACCTTCAAAGTTCTTTCCATGTCACTTGTCATTAAGTACATTAAAGTTCCACCAAAGTCACTAGAAATTTGTCAGGGCATAGAAGGAACTGAATAAAGGACTGCTTCCACCTCTAACCCAGAACTTAAGATCCCACCCTGGAATCCCGGGCTTTGTGTGAGTGAGAATTCATCCTATTTTTACCTGTATGGAACTTTCCAGTCATCTTTAAGCCCTTCTGTCATGGATATACCACTAGCACCTCAAGTCTAATTTCAAATATGCAATATAACTTTTCATCTGTACAATCTATTTTCTAAATAATTTCAAATGGTAAAATGTCAACGGTACAAAGAAATTCAGTCAACACAGCCACTTCCATTTACAACATAATCTAGAAGTCGTTAAGTTCATTTTAAAAATTCCTATTGGTTCAGGTATCTCCTTATTAACCAAGGAAAAGTGGTATCTTTTAGTAAGCACTATAATATGCAGTTTCTACAAGTTAAGTTTAAACATCCAGTTTCTATTAACCTTAGATTCCTAAAATCTCTGTGATGAATTCTGAAATACAGGGACCCAGTGAAGGTCAATATAGATTTTGGTAGAGTCTCTTCACTGTGGTTTTCATCAGGACAGAACAGCTTCATGTTTTAGTCTAATTGTGTTAACTCTTCTCTAGTTTTTTTTTAACCCTTAACTTCTGTGTATTGGCTCCTAGGTGGAAGAGTGGTAAGGGTGGGCAATGGGGTCAAGTGACTTGCCCAGGGTCACACAACTGGGAAGTGTCTGAGGTCAGATCTGAACCTAGGACCTCCTGTCACTAGGCCTGACTCTCAATCCACTGAGCTTCCCAGCTACCTCTCTTCTCTACTTTTACCAGAAATTATTGTTATTAAATTGTTGGGGTTTTTAACCAAGTCCATCTTCTTGATTATGGCTTGACAGGAGATAGAGACCACAGAGAAACTCATTATTCTTTCATGCTTAGATAACAAAGAGCTTGTCCACCTTAAGAGATTTTTAGCATCTATGGCAAGGTTCAACCTATAATAATGACACTGTTTTATATACATATCCAAGAATCTTGAAAACAATATCTCCTGTGACAGACTGCTCAGAACAGACACTGTAATGTGATACCGCTCCATTACATGGCTTTCTTCCAAAATGAACAAAATCGAATTTGATGTTAGATTTTGTTTGAAGCCTTTCCTTTTGTTGCTTTGAGTATTTGTGTCAGGATGAGCATTTTAAATGGCTTTCATCATGCTCTGTGTCCAGATATTACACCTCCTGTTCATTTTGTCAAAATGTCCAAGATATGCATCTGTCATTCCCATTATCCCTCATGCTTTCCTCCCTCTTTTTTGTCTATAAGGCAGCAGCAAATCTAGAATTAACCTCTAAAATATCTCATTTATTCAAAAGGGCATAACTAATATATTGGGAAGAGTATAAGATGAAAAACCTTTTCTAATCGTGTCTAAAGAAGAAAATTTATGGCACATTTTCTTATAATTTTTCCTTACTATTTCTTCATTTTGAGGCTACTGCTATCTTATTAAAACACATAAGCACACAGATAGCTATGAGATTGCGTTATTCTGCATTCTATATGTGTGCATCTTTTCTTCAACTTTGTAGATTCTGCTTTGCTTATTATTCCCTTATCTGTTTTCTGTAGCTTCTTTACCTTTTTATATTTTTATTGGTTTTGATTCTTTGCACAGCCCTTTATATATGAAAGCAAGACATAAAGGAATAGCTTGATACATTACAAGAGGCTAAGACAGAGATAACAATAATATTAAGTCCTACAATTGTGATTAACACAGGAAAAAAATGAAAGAAGGTGAGGATAGTAAGTAATATAACTGGGACCTTCAAGTGAGCTGATTCTTTTTAGAGCTCATATCTGAAAGCTTTGTGAAATTTTTCTGAATTTTAGTAGTTGAGGGGAAGCTACCTGCAAAGGATATAAAGTGACTGACAGGAGCTAAGGTGGCACATGTCTATGTTAAGGAGCTCTCAACTAAGATCAGATCATAAATTTAGCATCACAAGGATCTTGGGAGTCATCTGGTTGCACCCCTTCCTCTTGCAGATGAGAAAACTGAAACTAACAGAGGCTGAATGATAGTTCATTTTTTGTGATCATTTTGTGAAATGGTAAGATGGACTACATGTAGATCAAGTTTTTCTTCCTGGGTAGTTTAGTGCTCTAAATTCTCAAAGGAAGAAAAAAATAGCTTCTGTATTAAGAAAAGAAACTGAAGCTATGGAAAGTTATGTTTTATTACCCACCAATGTTTTCCATTGCTTTTCTGGGTGGTCAAGTTAGTCATCAAAGAGGAGGGTTGGGGGGCAGCTAGGTGGTTCAGTGGGTTGAGAACCAGACATAGAGATGGGAGATTTGGGGTTCAAATCTGGCCTCAGACACTTCCCAGCTGTGTGACCCTGGGCAAATCACTTAACCCCTATGGCCTACCCCTTACCACTCTTCTGCCTTGGAACCAATACACAGTATTGATTCTAAGATGGAAGATAAGGGTTTAAAAAAAGAAGGGTCTCTGGCAAAGGTGGTTTTCCTGAATTAAGGTGAGATCGCATGTCTATTTAACCAGATGCTTTCTGGCACCATTTGGCACAACTTCCTCTAGGAATCAATGAGCATTTTGATATATGTCTTGAATTTTTGCAGGATTCTGTTGGACCTGATGATTTTCCAATTGAATTTCTTCATTTTGTGAATGATTTCAGTTGTGGTCAAGTTATATCCAGCTAACAATGATCCAATTACAACAAGGTGCGAAACAAGAGGCATCCATAATTTCTTCACTCCTTGGATACGTTGTGATCTCATCTGAAGACCTTTGTTTAATATTCTCCTTCCCTCTCCCTAAGGTATTCTTTTCTCATCCCCTTTCCCAACTATCTATCCTAGTGAATGCCAGAAAGATCAGAACCTTCCCCCTGGAAGGAGAATAGAGGAGTGACTTACAAATATTTATGAGTATAGACCCTACCACCAAAGGAACTTACCAGCTCCTATTTGTCATTCAGTTATCCCAGAGCAGCTGGAATTTGCTCTGCTTTGGAGAATCCAGTTTCTTTTTTCTACCCCTAACATTTGTAGCCTGGTCCATATTCTTGGGTTGCCTGTACTGGACTAATTTCATAGAATGCAGCAACTTTCCCATTCATGTGATCTCATTTCCCTGTCTCAGTTCAAAGTACAGAATTGGGGAGAGCAGTCACAGGGAGTGAGAAGACATATTATGCCCTTTTTGTGTAAGGAAGTAGACCTCATAAATCATTTATATTATGTCAACATCCCCATAGACAAATCAACTTAGTTTGCGGTTTTGTCTATGTTGTTCAATAACTCTAAATTCACTGACCCACATAGGAACATTTTTATATGTGTTTATTCTCAAATAGTCAGATGTAACTATTTTTCTGTATAATTGTTACCTGTAACATGCACATCATATGAACTGACTCAGTTCTGACCAATGCCTCACAAAATGTGAAAAAGAATGTGAAAAACCTAAAGTTTAAATTACAAAAGTATAGGTGGCCTTCATTCTTAATCAATTATCAAGCTTTTATGGATAACCTCTTCCAAACAGTGCTTGATGCTGAGAATACAAAGACAAAAATGAAACAAACTCTGTCCCCAAGCGGCTCATGTGCTGCTGGTGGGAGATAATGTGTACCACATAACCATACAACTTAAACAATCTAAATAAAGATGTGCCCTTTCATTGAATAGTAGATATCGATAGGGGAACTTATCCATTTTGCAGTGCCTTAATGTTTTTAGGTTGGAGAATATTAAGGAAAGGATATATACTGAAGTAAAACTGATTCCAAAAGAGCTGGGTCTAAATCTGTTCTTTTACTTTTGCAATTTCTTTTAGCATATAAGTAAAACTTTTAAAAAAGCAATATAAATGCCAATTGCCGTTGCCAAGTGTTACTAGAAAACAAGAATGTCCAACAGGTGGTAGGGTTGCCTGGTATCTTCTTCCTAATCAAAAGTTTTCAACTCCTTCTACTCCTGAATTCTCCTCATGGAACATCCCAATACTTTAATAAAAGTCATTCGGAATAAAGGTCCTGCTTTGTCAACATTTGCTTTGCTGACAATTTGGATAGGATGCAACTGTGTCATAAACTGAGAGATTAACTTCCTCTGGGCCTTTTGGGAGTAGATTAAATACTTTGAGTATTACCCATTTGCTCCCTCCTTTTAATTCCAATTTTAAACTAGCCCCTAGTGGTTTTTCTTGCTATTTGAAACCACTTCCTACCACCCACTCACCCCCTCCCACTTGTCCATTCACTGTAAGTAATATAGATAGTATAAGTATAATGTTTAGATTATCTGTCCCCTCCCTCTTCTCCCACTACCAATTTCTATGCCACTATTTCCTTCTTAATTAGAAAGCCTCACATTCTTAATTAGAAAGAATTGATTATAACAACAAGAAATATATAGGGAAATAGGCATATACCATAATGCAAGCTATTTTAGTCCTTAGCTCATAATTTAATGGAAAAAATAGAGGTTATCCACCAAGAATTCTGTCTTTTTTCCTCCTCCTTTTTTCATATCATCTCCTACTATTTCTTTCTTTAGTCACTAATGTAGAGCTGCCTTTTCCTCACCAAAATCAAACTTCTATGCGTACAAAAGTATAAACTTCCCAGATTAACTGAAGAGGAATGAGAACACTTAAATTGCCCTATGTTGGAAAGAGAAATTGAACAAATAAGTGAGCTGCCTAAGAAAAAACATCCCCAGAACTGGATGGATTCATGAGTGAATTCTACCAAACATAAGGAATATTAATCCCAATACTATAGAAAGTATTTGAAATAATAGGTAAATAAGGAATCTTACCTAATTCCTTTTTATGACACAAATATGATTTTGATACCTAATCCAGGGAGAATGAAAACAGAGAAACAAAACTATAGATCAATTTCTTTAATAAACAGAGATGTGAAATTTTTAAATAAAATACTAGTAAGGAAATTATAGCAATGTGTCACAAAGATCATATAGTATGATGATGGGGGATTTATATTAAGAATGCAGGGCTGGGTTTATGTTAGGAAAATTATAATCATAACTTACCATATTAATAACAAAAACAACAAAATCAAATGATCACAAGACTTGAAGAAAAACCTTTACCAAAATTCAATATCCTTTCCTATTAAAAACACTACAAAGCATAGGAATAATTGGAGCCTTTCTTAAAATGATAATTGTATCTACTTAAAACCAAGAGCAAGCATGATCTCTAATGGAAATTAACTCGAAACCTTCCCAATAATGCCAGGCGTGAAGCAAGGATATATGTTATTATCACTATAATATATAATATTGTACCAGAAATGCTAGCTATCACAAAAAGACAAGAAAAAGAAGTTGAAGGAATAAAAAAATAGGTGATATAGAAACAAAATTGTCATCCTTTGCAGATGATATGATGGTATAGTTAGAAAACACTAAAGAATCAACTAAAATTAACTGAGACGATAATTTTACTAGCAAAAATGCAAGATATCAAATTAACCCATACAAATTATTGGCATTTCGATATACTCCAACCAAAGTCAGGAGGAAGAGATACAAAGAGAATTTCCATTTAAAACAATGATAAATTATATAAAATATTTCCCAAAATAAACCCAGGGATTGAATGAACAAAATTACAAAACTCTTTTCACATAGAGACCTAAACAATTAGAGAACTATTCATTGCTCATGGGTAGGCAGAGCCAATATAATAAAAATAACAATGAATTACTTATTCAGTATCATACCAATAAAATTACCAAAACTATTTTATAGAGCTAGAAAAATAATAACAAAATTTGCTCAAAGAACAAAAGATTAAAAATATCAAGGGAATCAACAAAAACATGTGAAGGAAGGTGGTTTGGCATTTCCATTTTAAAAATTATATTACAAAGTAGTAGAATCAAAACAATCCTGTATTAGCTAAGAAAAGAATGTTCAACTGTCAATGAGCTCCTCTGATAGAAACAATGATCCAAGACAATTCCCAAAGACCCATGATGAAAAATGTTATTCACTTCAGAGAGAGAGGACTGATGAAATATGATCACATATTGAAGCATAAATTTAAAAAGAATTTTTTAGTTTTCCTTATATTTTGCCAATGTTTTCTTTTGTAAAATGACTAATGGGAAAATATGTTTTGCATGATTGCACCTATATGAAATCAGTTCCTTCTCAATGAAGTTGAGGGAGAGAAAAAAGGAAAAAAATGGAAATCAAAACAAAGAGAAAGATGTTCAAATTTTTACATGTATTTGGAAAAAATAAAATATTTGAAAAACAAAAAAGTAAGCATGAAATATTTAGTGAAATAAAATATATTTTAAAATCAATCATGAACTCTTCGAGAGCAGGGATAGTTTTTGCCTTTTTTCCAGCTAGCCCAATACCTGAGATATAATAAGTACTCAATAAATACTTGTTGACTTGACCAAGTAAAATTTGAACCCTAATTCTCTGCCTTCAAATCCATTGTTCTTTCCATCAAACCAGATAATTTTAGATCCTGGTTATTTTCTGTGGAGAGATCCTGATAGTGATGCATCTGGTTCAAGAAAATTTGAACATGTTTTACTTTTTGTCTAAAATGTATGGATCATAGGTTCTTGCATGATAAAGTTGGAGATCCAAAAAGTCTGATCCTCAATGATAAATTTTAAGATGAAACAATTATTTCTTATGTAATGAATGGCTTAAAAATAATCATAATAGCATTTATATAGCCACAAATACTGCCTCATTTTATCTTCACAATGACCCTTGGTGGATAGGTGTTATTATTATCCTCATTTTGCAGATAAAGAAATTAAGGCAGACAAAAGTCAAAAGACTTGCCCAGGGTCATATAGTTAGTAAATGTTTAAGATTGGTCTTCCTGATTCCAGGTTCTTTATGCTATCCATTGTTACATCTAGTTGCTTGATGATATACGTTTAATATGAAATGCTTCTATCATTATGATTCTAGTTTATCGGTTCTTCTTATATTTATTTAGGATTACTTTGAAAGGTAATTACAGCATGGAAAACGAGAATACAATTGCTCAGATTTTAAACTTTAGTCAAAAATAATTTTAACATCATCAGCTTTCCATGGAGCTTGTCATGGAGAAGGAAGATGAGTATAATGGCCAGAGTCAGTATAAGCAATGAAAACAATAGAGAAAAGTACTTGGATTGGTTAGTGAAAGAGTATTAACAGTAGGTTATCAGAACTAGGAAATGATGGAAAGAGCTTTGATTTTTTCACTGAAGAGGTTTTGTTGTTGTTGCTGTTGCTTTTGCCCATCTTCAAGGAACTTCATTAAGCTAGTGCTTCCTCTTTGCTTAGCTTGCTGAACACTAATCAGAGCTATTTCTCTTAGCTTGGGATGCATGCACTTTTTTATGCTTAAGTTTCAAACTAGTAGTCAATTTTTGAAGTGTATTTCCTAGAGGTTTCTAGGCTTATTGTATAGTGTGCAGGACTTAGAATCTGGAGCTAAGTCCAAATACTACTGCAGATACTTACAAGCTGGGTAAGTCTTAGGAAGTCATTTGTCAGGCATTAGTATATGATAGCAGAACGGTCACTTTTTTTGTTTGCCTTTATTTCCCCACTTGCAAAATGGGGATAATAATGGCAGGGTATAGTCAATAGAGTTCCTGGCCTGGAGTTAGGAAGACCTGGGTTCAAATCCAGACTCAGATGCTTACTGGCTTTATGATCCTGAGCAAATCACTTAATCCTATTTGCCTCAGTTTTCTTATCTGTAAAATAAGTTGGAGAAGAAAATACAAACCACTTCTATATCTTTGTCATAAAACTCCAAATGGGGTCATGAAGAGTTGGATATGACTGAAACAACTGAACAACAACAGTAATAGCATCTACCTCCCAGGGTTCTCTGAAATAAGATAATATTTGTATTTGTGCTTTGCCAACCTTAAGATACTATAAAAGGCTAGTTATTATTAATTATTGTTATAATTATATATTTAACATATCATATAATTTAATCTATAAATGTTTATATAGATAATTATATGTAATAATTATTATTATATCATTATTATTTCCTTAACACTTGTGGCAATACTTTTTTTGTCCCAAGTCAATGCCATATTGATGTTTCCTACCATAAAGATCAGGTAACAAACTTACAAGAGTAGTAATAATATAAATTATTAAGCCCTTTATTCCTAGCCATTGTTGGAATGATACTTTATTGGAATCAGAATCCTCAGAGGGAAAATGAAGGAAAGTTTAGACATGCAAGATCATCTCTTGAGTTATGAGTCTCCTTTTCTGTTATGAAATGCTTTTCCTTAGCGTTTCACCTGCTATTTTATTCCTTAAACAAAAAGCTTTGCCTATCTAGCAGAATTATGATTTGCTATGTTTGTTTTTCCCTTTTTGCTTTTTTATGAGCTTTTTATTCAAGCAATTGATTTCATTTTAAGGGACAGGGTCTGAACCAGTGGTTTTTCTTTGATATAGGAAACTCCCAAATAAGGAAATTGCCTCTATCAATCCAAGCCTGTCCCTTCTTTAAGACAGTTTTAAATGTTTTAAAATATTATTTAAATAGTTTATTTTTGATTTAAATGCTATTTTAAAAAGTTCCCAGAAATATTAATAAGTTTATGTCCCCCCCCCACACACACCCGCTGAAACCTTTAGCTTTAATCTTCTTTTAAAAACTCTTACTTTCTTAACTCCAGTATTTTTTCCCTCTTCTGACTTCTATTTCCTCTTTTGTCCTTTCAAAATCATCCATGTTTCTGCCCTTTTCCATAGATAAAATCTTCCAAAGGAGAAAGGGGTAGCACTTTACATAAAGAACTTAAGGGGGAGAACTGCATTGATTCCTTTCTACATGCTAAACAATATTTCCTTCTAGCAAAATCACAAACCAAATGAAGATGCAGAGGTGGGATGTGTGGAAGGCAGAAAATTGTCACCAAACCAAGCATCTAAAAGAACATGGCAAAACAGAAGAAAGAAGAGGGAGTTACTTCAGTTTAGGACAGCTACAAATTTAATATTGACTAGAGAAAGTTTAATTTCACTCTTTCAAGCAGTTCCATATTCAGTGATAGCATCTGTGGAAATCAATATTGAAAAATAACTCTGGAGACAGCAAGTTAACTCACTGGAAGGACATCTGGACCTGGACACGGAGGTTCTGGGCTCAAATATGACTTCAGACACTTCTTAGTGTGACCCTGGTCAAATCACTTAACCTCATTTTCCAACCATTACTACTCTTCTCTCTTGTAACCAACAATTAGTATCAATTCTAAAAGAGAAGGTAACAGTTTAAAAAGAAAAGAAAACTAACTATGAAAATGACTTGACTTGATGTGACCTAGCATCAATGAGGAATGTCAGGAAATTATATTATTATCAAGGAGTGTGTGATCATAAAAGAAATTCTCAAAATACTTCTAGTTAGAAAATAACATTTTTAGGTTACTTCATAAAATGCATGAGAATTTCAATTATTAAATTTTTTTTACAAAACTAAGAGACAAATAATTGGAAAGAGATTCATTGGTTTTTATTAGGTCATGCAATATAATAAATTACTATAGTATTTGGAAAAACTAAAAAATTTAGTTCAATTCCAATTCAGCAACTAAGGGGTGGATTACTTTATAGAACTATTCAAAATATGTTAAAAGCCTTTCAGGGGCAGATATGTGATGCAGCAAACAGAGTGCCAGGACTGGGGTTGGGAGGAACTGGGGTTAAACATGACCTTAGACACTTCCTACTTGTGTGACCCTGATCAAGTCACTTTTGTCTAGCTCTTGCCCTTCTATTTTAGAGTTGTTATTGGGGCAGAAATTAAGGGTAAAAAAAAAGGCTTTTCAAAGATTGAAAAGTTCAAAATCTCAAAGGAAATAAAGAGAAATAAAGCAAACATGAAATGGAGACAACATTACCAACATTACTAGATTTAAAAATCTTTTATATAATAGTAATCCTCAGAAGTATGTGGTACTGCTTAAATAATATAAATGTAGATCAGTGGAACTGTTAAGTAAGACTCAACAGTTCAGTGTTCAGTAAATTCAAGAACACAAATTACAGAGGAAAGGATTTTCTATTTGACAAGATTTCATAAGAAAATTATTAGACTGGTAGAAATTAGATTTAGAACAATATCTTATAACAAAATAAACTTACATCATGGTAAAAAAATAGAGAATGGAAAAGAGGTACTTATTATAACTGTAGGAAGGGGGAGAATGATTTTTAATATTTTAATTATATATTTCCCTTTATATTACCTTTACTTCCCATTATAAACCTCCTCTCATCTGTCCCAGATAGATACCCTTTATACAAAATAATAACAGGTTAGAAACACTAGGAAACTCATTAAACAAGTCCAACATTATATGCATTATTTAATAGTCACATTCCCCCACTTTTTCAAATAAGAATTTTCATAACACTTAGTAGCAATTTTTGTTAGTTATTATAATTTCATTACATTCAATATTTTTTATTTTGTTAACATTTTTTGCATTTGTATTTTTATAGTCATTTTCTTGAATGTTTTCTTGAATGTTTATTTTATTTTGTATCAATTTGTACATTTTCCTATGTCTCTTACATTCTTTATATTAATAATTTCTTTTACTTCAGTAAGATTTCATCATATTCAAGCACCATAATTTGTTTATCTGTTCTAAAATTAATAAGTATCTGCTTTTTCAGTTTTATTACTCCCACAAAAATCAATGTTGCCATAAATATTTTGTCTATGGACTCTTTCTTCTTGTCATTGAATTTCTTGGGATATGTGTCTAACAGTAGGACCTGAAGACCAAAAGATATGGACATTTTAGTCAACTTCCTAGCAAAATTTCAATTTCCTTTCCAGAACAGTTGATCCAGTTAACAATTCTACCTAAAATTGTGTATTGGTGTGCATGTGTTTCCACAACCCTTTGAATATTGTCTACCTGAGATTGTTCCAAGTTACTAATCATAAGGGAATTAAAATTAAAATAATCCTAAGCTTAATTTTATGCCCATCAGTTGTCAATAATAAGAAAAACATTGCCATAAGTCAATATTGAAGAAGTTTCTGGAAGACAGATATATTAATATCCTATTATGGAACTGAGAATTGTTATAACCATTCTGGAAAGAAATTTGGAATTATTCAAGAAAAGATACTCTTTTGTCCAGTAATCTCAACTCTGTGCAGATACTCCCAAGAGATCGATGGCCAAAAGAAAGCAAAAATTTATCAGAAAATATTCATAACATTTTTTATGGAAACCAAAAATAGCAGAAGCAAAATGAATAACCATCAATTGAAGAATGGCTAAAGAAATTGTGGTATATCTATGCAGTGGCGTAGAAGGACACCTTAAAAATTGATGAATATGAGAAAATAAGGGAAACACAGGAAGACTCATATAATTTTCTCCAGACTGAAGAAAGTAAGACCATTAGAAAGTTATATGCAATTTATAACTAAATAAATTGTAATGAACATTTTCAGTCTTGGAACACTGAGAAAAAAAACATATCTTTGTCCTTTCCAAAGTATGGATCTAGAAAAAGGAATACACTATCAGATGTGATTATTATGAAAGTTCATTTTCCTTAGAATTTTTTTGGTTACCAACAAGATTTTAATGTATGTAAGGAAGTAGGTCAAGGGGAAATATTTTGGAATTAAACAGAAGACCACAATAAACTTCTTTTTAATAATAAAATAAAAGACATCAAATATTTGAAAATTAATTTTAATTCCCAATAGATTTTAAAGTTTATTTTTAAGTTAAAAATTCTATTTACTTGTTTTATAGTATTCCTTCCTAAAATGAGTTATAACTTTCCATTTCCTTTATTTTTAAATATTTAAAAATATTTTAGCATATTTATTTTTATATGTAACATATCAATAAGATGATACATATGATTTTTAAAATAAATGTTCATCTAAGAGAAATAGATTTTTATATTAACTATGTTCAAAGATTGAAATCTCATCCTTTTTTCCTCCCTCCCTCCCATTTCTCCTCCCTCCTCAAGAAGGTATCAAAGCTACATTTTTATCTATTTTTATCTTAATTTCTTAGTTAATCCATATCAGTTAAAACTTTTTTCTTTCTCTATATATTTCCCATTCCTTTTCACATGACCCATGGATTTTTTTTCCCTAATAGTCTCCCCTATTTCTGCTTCTTGAATATTTCTCTCTCATGCAACCTCATAACCCAGGCCCTTTTCATTGATTCTTTATCTTTATCACCACCACCAACTCCATCTTCTCCCCCAATAACTTAGTTACTGGACTCCCTGAGTCATCTCTCCAGACAATTTCAATTGTCTTGAATAGCATCTCAAGCTTTACAGTGTGACAGTGAGAAGCCATGTATTTTCTGGGGCTTCTATTGTATCAGGTTTCCATGACAACGCAAACCTCCATTGATAGCCTTAGTCTCTAAAGCTCCAGATTCTAAGGTTTTCCTTTTTCCCCTTAATACTTCTCTATGCTCTTATTGTCTACAGATTCCTATGTAAGATTCCTTTGTGTTTACTGAACATTCCTACATAATCTTTTCTATAGGGTTTCAAACCCAAGATGTTTTGGGTAAACTGTGTCACCTTTATTTCTGTCCTAATCTTTTTTTTTTCCTTTATTTTTTTTCCTTCCATATTTTTTCCTTTGAAAATCAAAGTTTCTGTTTGGTGGGAAATTCAGATTCTTGGGAATAGTCAATAGATGGGCAGAAACATGCTGAATAAAGCTCCCTGGAACAGAACATTTGCCGGGTGCTCATATGCTTTCATCAAAGTCCAATCAATAAGTATGTCACTGCATTCATAAAACAGCAGCCTGCTATTACTATGGAGGATCTATCACATTTTTAGGACAAATCTCTATTTTTAGCACTTTACAACTTACCTATACAATTAATTTTGGGACCAGAATTCAAGGAGTGTCTCTTACCTTGGTGCCAGATGTTATTCTCACTCTCTTCTCAAAATGTTGTCAATTGTGAAATAATTTTATCAGGTTTAGAGCTTTACTATTATTCCCTGCCACTCCCCCCCATCCACACACACAGTTTTGTTTTTGTTTTTGTTTTTGTTTTTTCCCAAAAAAGGGATAGGAAAGGAATGGAAGGGAAGGATATTCTATCATTTCTACTTTCTGCTTCTTCATTTACTTTTTGACAAATGAATCTGGAAATTTAGTAAATGATAGACCCTATCATAAAGTTAGCTCACTTTTAGCATCTGGAAATGTAATCACTCTCATATGAATATGTATCACTTTTTGGGCTATTTTATGGAATTTATATAAGATGGAAATTTATTGATGAAATCACAATAGCTCAGAGCACCCAGATTCATTCAAACAGAGGTGTGGCTCTTTGTTATAATGTGAGTTTTGTGTGTTTTCGGCTAGCCTCTACCTTCTTTATATTTGAGTCAAAAATTAAACTATAGGAAACATTTAGATAAAAGGATTAAACAGAGTATATTACAATGCATATTACTAGTCAGGCATAGGGAGGGGAGATTGGGGAAGAAGTAGACTTTGAAGCTTCCCTCAGTTCCTCATGAGATGTTTATAACTGGTAGACCCAGTTATTTCCTTCTCTGCCACAGCTCAGCTCTGGATCCTGATGGCCTGAAACCACTCGGGGTCAGGATAGAATGCTTATCTCTCCCAACTATAAATCTCAAGATGCCAGTCAGTTCTCCAATCCCTGCCACAATTTCCTTTATTTGGGGTCTTAATAATAATTTTGCTTTGCTCTATTCATGCACATGTACTAAAATGTCTGTTTATTTATATTCACTATTATTTTTTGCAAATTGAAGTGTCTTTTATGGATAAAAGATTAAAACTATAAAGTTTATCTGTGATTATAAGACTTGAATTTATTTTTTTTTAAATGGCAGCACATCCAGGATCTTTTAAACTTATAAATATATATATATATATATATTATGAGAAAATGAATTTTTTCTACCCAAAGTAGAAATGAGTTGAAAGGAAACTTAGAGGCTACCTATTCCAATTCCCAATCTATTTGTATCAAACAATATGTTTTAAAAAGTTGGTATATGGGACAAGGGTTGAAAGGGCAGAAAAGCAAAGAGAATTATGAAAGGATTTCCTACTAAGGTACATCTACCCTTTCTTGATTTTACTATTTTCTTTTTTTAAACCTTTACCTTCTGTCTTAGAATTAATATTGTGTATTGGTTCCAAACCAGAAGAATGATAAGGGGTACACATTGGAGGTTAAGGGGCTTGCTCAGTGTCACATAGCTAGGAAGTATCTGAGGCCAGAGTTGAACCCAGGACCTCCTAAGTCTAGGCCTGGCTATCAATCCACTCAATCCACAATCTCCTGGTTGCCTCACATTATTTTCATGAATGACACTATTATCATTTTGGCCCCAATATAACTCCTCTCTTATTTTTATTATCCCTTTAGATCTTTACTATCTTCATTAATTTGTCTTGGTTAAAAAAAGAACTGGAAGACATGGCTTAGAAACCTAATCCTACCATTTTATCATTGTGTAATCAAGAAGGGCCTCAGTTTTCTTATCTGCAAAAAGATTGCAAGAAACTAGTTAATTTTAATGGCCATTTTCAGTTTTAATAATCAGGAAGAAGTAAGGCAAAATTTATAAATAGCTCTAATTTGTCTGGAATATAAATCCCAGGAAACAGAATCATGTAAACTAAAGCTAAAAAATAGATTGAATAATAATTTTTAAGTATGTTGTATAATAACTTTCATTTTAATTTAAATGTTGGATTTTCTCTAATGTACTTCCTTCTCTTTTGCTTTCTACATCCAATCGGTTACTAAATCTTTGGAGTCTTTCATCTCAATGTTTTTTCTTCTATATTCCAATTTCCTCCACTACTGACTCTTACCGAGCCTCTCACATAAATTCCTGCAATAACCTGCTACCTGGTCTCCCTACTTTAGTCTCTCTTCACTCTACTCCATTTTTCACACTGCTGCCAGACTAAATTTCCTAATCTCCTTACTGTTCTCAGGATACATGACATGTCAAGCCATGCTTGCTCTTGCTTGAATCCAAACTCTTTCTTCTCCTTCATTCTAATCCCTTTCTCACAAAAATATAGGTGACCTATATCTATGTGTACATATTTATATATGAAACACATTTGTGTATTTTATACATTTGTGCATATCATACATTCATATCTAAATATATGATATACACTTATATGCCTCTTCTCCTTGTGGCTTCTTTCATTTTCTCTGTCTCTGTCTCTGTCTCTGTCTCTGTCTCTGTCTCTGTCTCTCTCTCTCTCTCTCTCACACACACACACACACACACACACACACACACACACACACACACACCACAAGGAAGAGGCATATAGAATCCAGGGAGTTATAAAGAAAAGAGGCAAATAGAAAAAGAAAAAAAATCCATGGGACATTTGGAAAGCAAAGTGAAAATCATACAGGGGAAAAAAAAGAATAGCTCTGAGATGGATAAGCTAAGGAATTAAAATAAGGTCAAAAAGAAAAATGTGGATTTGATGAGAAAGGGAAAGCTATCACTGTCATTTTCATAAAGGGGGAAATGGCAAAACAATAGAATATATATGTAAATATGCATATTTATAAAATCCATATATCCATATCTGCACATATAAACACTGACATATTCACATACACAAACATATTTGTAAGAGTCACTGTGATAGTGAATAGAGCTATCCTCACAGTCAGTAAAACCTATATTTAATTCTAGCATTTTGTGAAATACTGGTTGTGTAAACTGGGAAAGTCACTTAAGTTTTCAGTGCTCTAGAAAAATCTCTAAATTTGTGAGTTGCAGAGGAGGAGCCTAATTTGCTTGGTTAGAAAGAATTACCTCATTTTGTCATTATCTATCTATCTATACCAATGAAATGAAGGTCTAATACCTATCTGTATATTATATAGATTACTAGGATCTGATTTTTACTAAAAAGGAATAACTAGCTACTAATATAGAGTTAGAGGGGGAAGAATAATGGAATCTTTAGGGATGTGACTCTTCAATCTTAAAGATATGATGCAGGAAAGAAAAATTGAGAATAGTTTGACATGTTCTTTAAAATTTGAGACGAGCCAATTTTAGTGAATTCAAAGTAAGGAAATGCAGTGATGGTAGATGGTAGAGGAATTAAAATTTTAGAGAAAGCTTCTCCAGGTAGTTTGAGAAGCTCTCATAAACTAAATTTTGGTCATACCAAAAGGAGTAATTCCAGTGAGGAGGAAAAGAGACACAAATGGGTGGAGGCATAAGAAACTCATCAGTCAAATTGAACTTTATTATTTTTCTACCATATTTATTATCTAAATCGATTATTTTATTTTGTTGCAATTGTTGCTTCTCAATATATTTTTATAAAATATATTCCCTCATAAAATGTTTGGTTATTGGTTGATTTAAGAAGAGATAGGTCCTACTCAATGGCTTTTAAAAAGCTTTCCTTTGTCATTCCCAAAGTACTTTCTGACTGTTGAATATGGCAATCAGAAAGTAGCTGGGGCTTTGTCACTTTCCAAATGCTGAAGTGCTAGGCCAGAGGCTGGCAGTATAGATCTGTACATGCACTGTTATGTGAAGGATATATATGAACTATGGCAGAGCAATGTAAGCAGAATTCACACACAGAAGAAATACAGTTAAAATTAGAAGATAAATGTATTTCTACAACTGACTGAAATAGGTAATTGTGGAAAAAAATATTTTAAGAGAGTTTCTTTGATTAAATTCTCATATCTAAACTTTATAAGAATTGTGATAATTAAATTAAGTCTACACAAAGGTGAGAGCACCTTCCAATTCTGGGAGGTCCTAACCCACGTGTGCTAGAGTGAGTAACCAATCAAAATTGAGGCACCGCCCCCTACGCTTTCTATGAGAAAGCTGTGATTGGACACGTGAATTAGGAGGGAGGAGCAGGAAGTGATGCATAAGTGACCTCTTTAAAAGGAGAGGATCCTCAGTGATTGGGTGGAAGACAGCATCGGATGAGGACCTCTTCTGGTTCATGGAGGAGTGTTGGAATGCTGAGACTCTGGTGGGACCTCTGACTGCTTCCCCTTGAATTGTTAAGTGGGTAAGTTAGGCTGACTCTCTCTCTCTTCCCTTGGCGTTTCTGGAGGTTCTAGCCTTAAGGAGGCCCCTCTTATTGGAGGAGGCCTTGTGGCTTGAAGCCTTGTTTAATTAACCTCTGTGCCCCTCTGCTGGGCCTCTAAATTGTTACCTGGTCCGGGTCAGAATTTCTCTCTTTCAATCTCCCTACCTTCAACCTTTCTAATTGTAAATAAATAAACTCCCATAAAAGTCAATTTTGACTTGAGATTATTCCTTAATTGGGGAAATTCCCCCTGGCGACCACCTTTTAATATATTGAACCCATAAAACCCCTTTTTCCTCCTTACAGAATGTAACTTCATAAGAACAAGAACCATTCCCTAATCAGTAAATGGTCAAAGGTTGTTATCAAAACAGAAATCCAAAATATTGACCACCATATGAAAAGATCCTAATAACTAATAATAAGAGAAATGTAAATGAAAGCAACTCTGATGTTCTTTCTTATGTTTACCATATTGGCAAAGATAATGTAAAAAAAGTAAATGAGAATTATTGGAGAGGTTGCAAAGAAACTATCGCATAAATCTGTTGCTGGAAGAGCAATGAAATGGTCTGGCCAATTTGGAATTATGTCTAAAAAGTCACTAAATTAAACATATTTTTTGTCCAGCTACTAAGGCCAAAGAAAGCCAAGAAAAATGAAATGGATTTATATGTACTGAAATGTTTGTAGTAGTTACATTTTTTGTAGTAGTAAAGAACTAGAAACTAAAGGTTTGCCTTTTGAGGAATGGCTAAAGCATTATGGTATATAAATGCAATGTAGTATTACAGCATAAAAAGTGAGGAAGTCAATGATTTTAGAGAAACCTGGAATGATCTGTATAAACTGATGCAGAAAATGATTTATACAATAACAACATTATAAGACATCTATGAGAGGCTGAGGAACTCTATCACTCCAAAGATCAGCCATGATTCCAGAGCACTAATAATGTACTATTGCTATTCAAAAAGATAGGGTAGTGATGGATTGAAAATCAAAATATATTTTCAGACACAACCAGCATGGGAATTTATTTTATTTCACTACATTTGTTACAACATAGGGACCATTATGAGGGCTTTTTCTTTGTTCTTTTTTGAAAAAAAATTAAAAACAAGAGGGGTTAGGGCTACATTAAAAAGAAAGAAAGGAAGGAAAGAACTATGCAATCTTCTGAAATGCAAAAAAAAAAGTCCACAAAGAAAGTGACATATTTGAAAGTATAGGTTATCTTATATACTTTTAAAAAGGCAAGCTGTATAGAATAGAGATTAAAAATTTTATGTACAATCCTTTTTTCTCTATGTATATGTTATTGTTAAATTCAGAATAAAAATTAATTTAAAAAGGTAAAAAGAAAATAGCCAGAACTAGGAAAACATTAGTTATTTGGAACATTTTGTGTAATTGGAAATAGCTAGAATTTCTTACTTGAATGTAGTCTATTCATAACATTTTACCACTTACTGATCAGGAAATAATTCTTCTCATAATTTGAATAAATTCTTAAATATATTGAACACGAGAGAATTACTGCGAATGAAATGGAATGATATGTCTTGACAATGATTAAGATTAACCTTGAAGAAAAATTAATAAAACGTACTTTCCTCCTTTTTTTTACAAAGGTGGAGGACAAAAGGTATTCAATAATTCAATTTAGCATCCGACACAATTGTGTTCATTGGTTTTCACTAACTACCTTTTTCTACTTTTTAAAAAATTGTTTTATATGGAAGTTTGAGGGAGAGAAAAGGAATGATGAAAATGATGTAAAGCAAAAATATTCAACAGAAAAAGATAAGATCATGGGAACAGAAGAGAAACCATAATATAAGAAAAAGACCAAATATCCCTGTTTTTAAGGAAAATCATATTTTACTGATTTTATATCATATTAATTTACAAATTAGTTCTCCTTAATATTTCACTCCTACTAAAATATAAAAAATGAAGATTAAAATATCAGTTCATAAAGAATAATCAACATATCTCCTATTTGTCACCATACCTGGAATATTTTACACTAGACTATAACCTTTACATTGAAGGGAAGAAAGTATATTTCTTCTCCTTTTTTCTAAGGACAGGTTTGAACATTATAATTATCTGTTGCCCAATTGTTGTGTGTGTGTATACTTTTCTTAAAATTTATAAATGTATATATAAAAATTTTATAAAATAAAAATCTTAAAAGAAAAAAAAGTAATTTCTTAAAATCATTGCAGATACTTCATTATTTTTGCTTACTTGACTCTTAACTCTTCATTATTGCCTTAGTTGTTATTGTGTCCTGAGGCTCTCTGTATTGTTCATATCCATTATTTTATACAATCCAATTGTATCCCATTATATTCATGTGCCACAACCTGTTTAGTGACTTCCAAATCTAGGGTCTTCTACATTGTTTCTAGAATTGTTACTACTACAAAGAATATTGTTACAAATTTGTAAGTATAAATGAGATCTTTCTTTCTCACTATGATCTATTTACAATATATGTGTAAATGTGGTATTTCTGAGACAGAGTATATAGATATTTTAGTCATTTTCTTTGCATAATTCCAAATTACATTCATTGTTGTACCAATCTATAGAAGAAATGGAATAGTATTGGATTATATTTCTTCCTCCTTCCCTCGCTCACACTTTCCTTCCTTTGTTCTTTTGTTTTTTCATTCATTTCTTTCTTTTTCTTTTCATAGGAGAAGGAATGCAATCTACCTATCTGCAATCCTGGAGAAGAAATGGCCAAATTATTTCACTTTTTTAGGTCAGCATCTGCTAGTTTTTTTTAACTTGGAATATTTCTTCAGTACTATGGAAAACATCCTCACAGGAGTGAATAAACACCTTTGTTAAATTTAACATGATATATTTCCTAGCCAAGTTGGACTTTATCTTTCTTAAAAAATCTGATACTGCTGTGAAGAGAGAATAAGGAAATTAATCTAGCTTTTGTAGTTGCAAATCATGATAAAGGATTAAATAAAGTCCTCATCAGCAAGGATATTTATTGTATGTGCTATTTCTAACTATCTCCTGCTGAGTGCATACTCTACCTAATCCCTTTGCAAAGCCTACTATTTTCAACATTTTGTTTCTTTACTTCTGTATAGGAGGTGGAATTCCCATTCTTCATTTAATTATGTTATCTCTGAAGTGTTCACAAGTAATATCTGATGAAAAATAATAAAACTAATGCTTTAGTATTTTTGTTCACATATAATTCTCCCTGGGAGTTAAGCTTTAATTTAGTTGTGGTGCATGTCACTTAACATTTTAACTTTAAAGACTGGACTAAAAATATCATATGTTTGTGTGTGTGTGTGTGTGTGTGTGTGTGTGTGTGAGAGAGAGAGAGAGAGAGAGAGAAGGGGGGAGGAGATATTCTGATAAAAGTTCCCAACTGAAGAACTAAAACTTCCCAAGTTTCAGTATAGTTCCTTTTCTGTAAAGAGCAGTCCCTATGTATGTGTAAAATTCTAAGGAATTTAATATGGGTTTTATATTGTTTTTCAGGACACTTTTTCTGCAGTGCTGAAAATATATATGATCATTTTAATTGACTGACTGCCTAGGGCACTATGAAGTTTTTATTGTTCCCCATTTTTTGATGATAGAATTACATGATACTACACTGGGGCTGTAGAAACTGGCATACTTGTGATTTCTCTTAATAACTCTTGCTTTTTTCTTTTTTATTAAATTATAAAACCATGCCACCAATTACCCTTCTTTAAAAATAAAGGGAAAAATATTCCACATTGCTCTAAGACCCATGTAGCTTTCAGTATACATCAGGAAGTGTAAGATGAATTATTTCAGAAGAAACAAGAAGACCTTTATGAACTGATGCAGAGCAAAGTGAGAAGAAATAAAATTATTTATGCATTGGTAAGAATATAATTGGGAAAATAGCTTTAGAACTCTGATAAATATAATGATAAACCACAAGTACAAAAGAATGACTATTTATCTTTTTTAAAAACCCTTATCTTCTGCCTTGATACCAAGTATTAATTCTAAGGTAGAAGAATGGTAAGGGCTACTCAATTATGGTTAAGTGACTTGCCTAGGAAATTTGAAGACCATTCACTTTTTAAAAGAAAGGTGAGAAAGTTAAAATGCAGAAAGAAAAAGTACATTTTTTTTTGGTCATGGTTAAAGTGGTGGTTTGTTTTGCCTTTGTTTTTGTTTTTTAATTGCTCCAGGATAAGAGGGGGTGGGTAGTGGTAGAAACAGATTTTTAAAAATTGTGTTACTTGAAAAGTTAAAAAAATAAGCTAGTAAAGTAAAAAGACGGCACTGATGTCTTCATTGGCATATTTCATTCTGCTTGATTTTTGGCTTCCATTCTTCTGAACTACCTGCCAGTACTGAAGTCTGTGGCATATACCACTGGAGAATCCATAATTCAGGGCCTGTTGTACATATCCCCTAGTCAGGAGACAACTCCTTGGGAGACAAATGGTCTAGCAGAAGGACAATTACCAGTGAACAAAGGAAAAGAAAAACTAAAGAGTAGCTTTAATGGCAGCATTAGATCTACTAAATGAGGCAGGCTGTCCTAAAGGCATAGATCTTCCACTGCATTTTTCTTTGATGATTTGTGATATGGTTACATTGAGTGTCCTTGTGGTCTCATATGCAGCAAGCATTACTTTGATTTTTTTTGTGCTTCATTTCATTACACCGAGCACATACATACACAGAAGGCCAAAAATGCTTATGTTCTATATACTGTGCTTCCTTTAAATATATATCTCTTTGTATTTAGGGGGAAAAAGTGGGATGTGGAAGGGCCAATCCAAATGGTAGAACAATTGCAATGGACAAGTTTTTATTTATACCTTGGCTAATGCATGAAAAAATCAGAATATTACTCATCTTTTCCCTCTTTCTCTTCTCTCATATTATGGTAGAGGATACAGAATGCTGCAGAAACTTTAGATACTTGTTTTTTATTGGTCAGTTTTACTCAACTGCTTTTCTTTGTTATTGTTGTCTATATTAAATTTGAGGGATATAGAGGCAAAACTAGAACAGTTCTTGCCCTCAAAGTCCTTACATTCCATTAGGAGAAAAAATCTGTAAACAGATAAATAAATACAATTTATATACACAGTAATTTTGGGAAAGTGAGGAAATCCCTAACAATCAGGAGGATCAGTACTCTATGTGGAAGGTGGTACCTGAACTTTACTCTTAAAAAGATGTAGCAGAGGGAAAAGAACATTTGAACAATGGTACAGGGGTGAAAGATGCATGGTCATATATGGAAAATATCTGGGAGGCCTAGAAAACAAAGAAAAGTTCAACGGGGCAAAGGATTGGTATATTGGCAAAATGACTATGGTGCAAAAAACAGAATACATTAATGAACCTTCTAAATCAGAATAGAGCTTTCAAAAATTCTCTTTATTAAGAATTAATATTCATCATTTTGATATACAAATAACAAGAGTTTACATAAGATACCATGTACTTCTATACATAATAGAATTATTCATTCTAGAATTCAAGCATTCTTGTCTCTTACTCATGCTCAATTAACATCTAATCTGTTGTTCAGTTCTACTTATTTCCTATCTAACACCACTCCTCAATAATATCTCCCTTCTGAAACATCTTATGAGGAAAAATCACTTCTATTTTCTTCATCTCTGATCAATCTATTCTGCTTCAAAAATGAAAGGCAAAATAATTCTATACTCTTTATGACTTTTAAACTAAGTGATGTGAAACTGGAATGGCCTAGTAGTTAAATGCTAGATTTGGAGTCAGGAAGTCTTGAAGTTCAAACCTTACCTTAGACTCTCATTAACATTCTCATGGTAAGCAAGTTATTTCATGCTTCTTAGACTCAGTTTCTTTATCTTCAAGAGAATAAAATGCACCCACCTCCCATCTACTGTTCCAGCTTCTGAGCCTGGGTAAAAGCCAATTTTGAGACCTCAGGTCCCTACCTAAGCCAACAGCAGAGCACCTAATAACCACTTTTTGAAGTTTCAAGCCCTATTGCAAGCCTGCAGTGAGGCTCCAAGTTCCTTCACAGGGAAGTCCACAGTGCGCCTGGTTAGTATAAGCCTAGAGTGATACTTTGAGCCTCTATCCAAGTGGGTGATAAAGATCTGAACCCCAGCTCTCAAATGTCCTTGCTTGGCTGGTGTTAGTTTAAAGGTAGGCCCAGAGTTATGCCCAAATGTGCAATGAGGTCCCAAATCCCATTGCAAAGCAGTCTGCAGTGTACTTGATCTCTAAGTACAGAATGAGGCTCAGAGCACCTGCCCTGGCTTGGGGTGAGACCCTAAGCCCCAGCACCAGGGAGATCACTGTGTTCTGAACCCTGAAAGCCATCAGCAGTCCCTAAAGGAGATTGAATCATCAATGGGAGGCGGCTTTCAGACCTCCCAGCCCACAGACCATCATACTACTTTGGAAGAACTGAAACTTGTAGAAACCCAGAACTAGAATTGAAGGTAGCACCAAGGAAAAATGTAAGTTTAATAGAGTGTACTCTCTACCCTGAGAATAGAACCCACTTTTAAGATAAAAGCAAAAGCCCTCATCCAAAAAAAGGCTGAGAAAATGAGAAAAGAGAACAAAAAGACCCATTCATTGAAACTTTTTATTGAGACAAAGAAGAGCAAGGCATAGATTCAGAAGGCATAGTGAGAACAAAACAACCACTGAAAAATGTCAAAGAAAAATGGATATTGGGCTCAGGCTTAGGGAGAGCTCAAAAAGGAATTCAAAAATCAAATAAGAGAGGCAGAAGAAAAATGGGGAAGACAAATGAAAGTAATGCTAAAAGAAAATGGCCTCAGGAGCAGAATTGGCCAAATGGAAAAAGAAGCACAAAATCCAATGAAGAAAAGAGATTAAAAAAATAGAATTGATCAAATGGAAAAGGAATTTCAAAAACTCATTGAAGAAAATAATTTCCTAAAAATTAGAATTGGGCAAATAGAAGCTAATGATTTTATGAGAAATCAAGGAACAATAAAACAAAATCAAAACAATGAAAAAATGGAAGAAAATATGGAGTATCTCATTGAAAAAATGACTGACCTGAAAAATAGATGCCAGAGAGACAATCTAAGAATTATTAGACTATCCTAAAGTCAGATTTTTTAAAAAAGCCTTGATATCACATTCAAGAAATTTTCTAAGAAAACTGCCCTGATATTCTTGAACAAGAGGATAAAATAGAAATTCAAAGAATCCACAGATCACCTCCTTCAATAAATCTTCAAATGACAACTCCCAGGAATATTATAGCTAAATTCAAGAGCTCCCAGGTCAAGGAGAAAATACTGTAATCAGTCAGAAAAAAAAATAATTCAAATATCAAGGAGCCACAGTTAGGATTACACAGGATTTAGCAGCTTCTATACTGAAAGATCAGAAGGCTTGGAATATGATATTCTGGAAGGCAAAGGCAAAGATTTACAGCCAAGAATCACTTCCTCAGCAAAACTGACTATATTCTTCCAGGGGAAAAATGATCATTTGATAAAATAGATTTCCAAGCATTCCCAATGAAAAGACCAGACATCAGAAGAAAATTTAATATCCAAATACAAGACTCAAGAGATGCATTAAAAAAATAAAGAAGAGAAAATTTAAGGGATTCAATAAGGTTAAACGGTTTAGAATGACATGCAAAAAAATCAAGGGATGAAAAAGAGGATTGCGACAGAAAAGGGATAAGAGAGTTAAAATGGGATAAATTCTATCACCTAAAGAAATGCAAAAAGGAGAGGATGATGATGGTGATGGACAATGTGTAAACCTTACTTTCATCAGAAATGGCTCAGAGAAGGAATATTAACCATATTTATTGGGGTATAGAATCCATTCTTACCCTATAGAGAAGTATGATGGAAATAAGGTAAGGGTGGGGTGGGAAAGGGAGTAATGTAAGGGAAGAGGAATTGGGGTTGTGCTTGAAAACAAAACACTTATGGGGAGGGAAAGAGTGAATGGGGAGAGAGAGAGAGCAGGATCAAAAGGGGGAAAATAAGATGGAGGGGAATACATAGATGATAATCATAACTATGAATGTGAATGGGATGAACTCACCCATAAAATGGAAGCAGATTAGCAGAGCAGATTAAAAAATAGAATCATATGATATGTTGTATGCAAGAAGTACATCTGAGACAGGGAGACATAGGGTAAAGGTATGGGGATTCAGCAGAATCTACTGGGCTTTGCCTGAAGTTTAAAAAGCAGGAGTAGAGCAATCATGATCTCAGACAAAGCTAAAGCAATAATAAATCTAATTAGCAGATATAAGGAAGGAAAAAAATGAAAATTAATTGGAAACTAAATAATCTAATTATACAAAGGGGTGGGTCAAAGAGAAAATTATAGAAAAATCAATAACTTTATTTTTTATTTTGAATATTTTTCCATAGTTACATGTTTCATGTTCTTTCCCTCTCCCCCAAACTCCCCCAACCCCTGTAGCTGATGCACAATTAATCGATAACTTTATTAAAGGGAATGACAATGAGGAAACACCATACCAGAACTTATTGGATATGGTCAATGCAGTACTTAGGAGAAAATTTATATCTCTGACTGCTTGCATCAATAAAATAGAGAAAAAAACAAATCAACGAATTAGATATGCAACTAAAAATACTAGAAAAAAAACAAATTAAAAATTCTGAATTAAAGACTAAGAAGACTAAATTAGAAATCCTAAAAAGCAAAGGAAAAATTAATAAAATTGAAAGTAAGAGAATCATTGAACTAATAAATAAGACTAGGAGATGGTTCTATGAAGAAAAAAACAAATAAAATGGAGCACTGGTGATTTGATTTTTTTTTAAAAAAGTAAAAAATCAAATTACATCTGTCAAAAATGAAAAGGGTGAATCCACCACCAGCAAAGAGGAAATAAAGCAATAATTAGAAGCTATTTTGCCCAATTAAAATGAATCTGAAAATCTAAGTGAATGAATATTTATAAAAATATAAATTTTTCAGATTAACAAAAGAGGAAGTAGAATACTTAAATATTCATATCTCAGGAAAAGTAATTGAACAAGCCATCAGTGAACTCCCTAGGAAAAAATCCCCAGGACTAAATGGATTCACAAGTAAAATCTATCAAACATTTAAAGAACAATTCATCCCAATACTGTATACATTATTTGGCAAAATAGGCAAAGAATGAGTTCTATCAAATTTTTTATGACACAAATATGGTGCTAATAACTAATCTAAGAATAGCAAAAATATAAAGAAAACTACAGTCAATTCCATTAATAAATATCAATACAAAAACATTAAATACTAGCAAAGAGACTACGCACATCACAAGGATCATTCACTATAACCATATGGGGTATATGCCAGGAATGCAAGACTGGTTTAATATTAGGAAAACTGTAAGTTTAACTGACCATATCAATAACCAAACTAAAAGATATTACCTGATTATCTCAATAGATGCAGAAAAAGTCTTTGACAAAATGCAATATCCATTCCTATTAAAAACACTTTAAAGCATAGGATTAAGTAGACTTCTCCTTGACATAAGTAGTAGCTATCTAAAACCATCAACAAGTATCATCTGCAATGGTGTTAAGTTAGAAGCTTTCCCAAAAAGATCAGGGGTGAAGGAAGGATGCTCATTATCAACATTACAATTTAATATTTTATTGAAAATGCTACCTTAGCAATTAGGGAAGAGAAAGAAACTAAAAAAAATTAAAGTAGGCAATCACTCTTTGCAAATGAAATGGTGGTATGCTTAGAAAATAAACTAAAAATAGTTGAAATAATAACTTTAGCTGAGTTGCAGGATCCAAATAAACCCACATAAATAATCAGCATTTCTTTATATTGCCAATAAAGTCCAGCAGCAAGAGAAAGGAAGAGAATTTCCTTTAAAAATCAATTTGAACAATTTAAACATTAAACATTAAACAATTTAAAATATTTGGGAATCTATTTATGAAGAGAAACACAAGAATTATATAAGCACAATTACAAAATAATTTTCACACAAATAAATTCACATCTAAACAATGGGAAAACATTAATTGTTAATGGTTAGGCTGAGTTAATACAATAAAAATGACAGTTTTTCCTAAATTAATTTACTTATTCAGTGACATCCCAATCAAACTACTAAAAGTTTATTTTCTAAAACTAGAAAAATAATAAAATTCATTTTGAGGAACAAAAGATCAAGAATATCAAGTTAATCAATGAAAAAATGTGAAGGAAGATGATCTAGTAGTAGTAGATCTCAACTGTACTACAAATCAGTAAACATCAAAACAATCTGATACCGGCTAAGAAATAGGTTAGGAGTAAAATGGAATAGATTAGGAGTAAAAGACCTCAGCAATCTAGTGTTTGATTAAACCCCCAAATCTCAGCATTTGGGATAAGAACTCACGATTTGACAAAAACTGCTGGAAAAACTAGAAAACATAATGGCAAAATGTAGGAATAGACCAGTATCTCACACTTTATACCAAGATAAGGTCAAAATGGATATATGATTTAGACATAAAGGCTGATACCATAAGTAAATTAGGGGAACATAGAATAGTGTACCTGTCAGATCTATGTAGAAAGGAAGAATTTATGACCAGACATGAGAAAGAGAAAATTATAAGATGATGATTTTAAGATGATTTTTATGATTTTTTGAGATGATTATATGATGAATAATTTTGACTATATTAAATTAATAAGGTTTTGTACAAACAAAACCAATGTAACTAAAATTAGAAAGAAAAAACAAACTGGGAAAAATTTACCACAAATTCTTGATAAAGATCTCATTTCTCAAGTATATAAAGAACTAAGTCAAATTTATAAGAATACAAGTCATTCAGCAATCGATAAATGGTCAAAGGACACAAACAAGCAATTTTCAAATGAAGAAATCAAAGCTATCAATAATTATATGAAAAAATGTTCCAAATCACTCTTGATTAGATAAATGCAAATTAAAACAATTCTGAAGTATCACTTCACACCTATCAGAATATGATAGTAAAGGAAAATTGTATAAGTTGGAGGGGATGTGGTAAAATTGGGACCCTAATGCCTTGTTGATGGAGTTGTGAACTGGATCCAACCATTCTGGAGGGCAATTTGGAACTATACCCAAAGGGTTATAAAACAATATATAACCTTTGAGCCTATAATACCATTACTAGGGCTGCATCTCAGTGAGGTTTTTTTTTAAAGGGGAGGGAAGGATTTAATTGTGCAAAAATATTTATAGCAGCTCTTTGAATTGGAATTGAATTGGAAATGATGTCCATCAGTTGGGGAATGGTTGAACAAATTATGGTATATGATGGTGATAGAATACTATTGTGTTATGAAAAATGAACAAGAAGATTTCAGAAAGGTCTGGAAAGACCTACATAAACTGATGCAGAGTGAAACAAGCAGAACCAGGAAAACATTGTAAACAATAAAGCAATATTGTGGAATGATCAACTATGAAAGATATAGCTACTCTCAGTAATTCAATGATCCATGACAGTTCTGAAGGACTTATGACAAAGAATGCTATTTACACCCAGAGAAAGAATTGTTGGAGTTTGAATGCAGATTAAAAATACTATTTTTACTTTAGTTTACTTGGGTTCATAATTTGATATTTTGGTTTTATATGATTATTCTCATAAAAATTAATAATATGGAAATATGTTTTATGTGATAATACATATATAACCCAGATCAAACTGCTTACCATCGATCTGGGCTAGGGTGGCATGGGGTGGGGGAGGGGGAGAAAAGAAGGGAAAGAGACAGTTTGGATCATATGAATTCTGAAAACTCTTGTGGAAATTATTTTTACAATTAAATGGTAAAATAGAATATACTTACAAAACAAGAAACATACAATTCCTCCCTTTATTTCTTTTAAGATTTTTTCTTTAGAGTAATCAAAATGTCTCTTATTTTATAACACAAAGTATGTGGAAATTTGCATTGTATGATAACATGTGTAATCTATATTAGACTACCTGCCTTCTTAAGTAGGAGGAAGGACTAAGGAGGAAGAGAGAGAACATGAATTGCAACTTGTCAGAAAATGATTATTGAAGATTACATTGAGAAATAATCTGAAAAATAAACAAGAGGGAAAAAATTCTCCCCACGCTCTTCACCTCCTTCAACAGAGACAATGGACTTGAAATGCTGAACCAGACATACGTTTTTGGCCATAGTCAATGTGGGAATTTGTTTTGCTGTAGTATAAATATTTGTTATGAGGGTTTTCTTATTTTTTTTTAGTTGATTAACAAGGTGGTGCATAAGTGCTGCCCATTCAACAGCAAACTAGGTGAAGAAAACATAATTGAAGCAGTCAGAGGAATACCACAATTTAAGAATGCAAGCTAAAATTTTAGGTGATTTCTTAGCTAATCAAAGATTATTCTAGAGCCATGTTGGCAAAGCTATGGCATGCTTGCCAGAGGGGGCTGCTCTTCTCTCCATCTCCACTACCCTGAGAACATTTTTTTTTACATCACCTACCCCTCTGCCCAGCAGCCAAATGGGAGAACTTCCTCCCTCCCCTGTCTGGGGTAAGGGTGCAGCTCACATGTGGCATGAGAGTTGCAGTTTGGGCCCTCAATCTCTAAAAGGGTTTTCTAAGATGATTGAATAATATGTTTTTGTCATTGTTGCCAGCTTGGGTAAACATTAAGTTCTAGGATTTTGAATGATTGGCAAGGGAATAAACAAAGCCCATGACAACCATAGCTGTAATGAGCAATTTTTACTTCTGAGGCAAGCAATAAAAAAGCATCCTCATCTGTGGAGAAGTAGAGTGAGACTAGATCAGAAAGGAAATCACCTCAAGCTTACTGATAGTTTTCTATTAGGATTAATTATTCATACCAACCAGAAGCTAAGCTGTTTCTGTGCTGCTGAAGAACCACAATGCTCTAGATTATAAACTTTGGGACAAAACCCCATTCTCCCCCCCATAGTTATAGCTACAATGAAAATTATTGAGTTGTTTTTTATACATACGTTATCTATCTATATCTATAATGTATACATATACACCTTATCTTTTGATGCCCTCCCACAATTTAATCATTGTTTTTGGCATTTCATTTTAGATTCAAAAAAACGTAGGGTTCATGAACCCAATATGACATATTGGAAAGAACCCAGCTTTTGGAGTAAAATAAATCTGAGGTTAAATCCCTCCTCTGTTACTAGCTATGTAGTGATTTGGGCAAATCATTTAATTTCTGTGGTACTCAGTTTCTTCATATGTATATTGAAGGGGTTGGGCTAGTTTTCCTCTGGGGACCTTTCTAGTTTTAGGTCTATAACCTACCTGTAGGCTTTATTTTATATGTTCTAACATTCTCATGGATTTCTTGTCTGTTTTCTTATTCCTTGACCCATGATTTTTCCTGGGAAGGAAGGGGCCGGTGGGAAAGATCTTATCTCATGCCTGACATGAGGTAAACCTGTCCCCCAAATTCTTTAACTTTGGCAAGAGCTTTCCCTTTAGTTTTATCTCTCTCTTTCCCCTTGGAATTAAAAGGGAGAAGGTTTTCTCTCTACACCAATCATGAAAAAGTTAAAAAAAAAAGATCAAGGGCACACAAAAAGGGAATTCATCTATGCAAGATGCTGTTATTAACATTGGTGTTGTTGTTTTTTATCATAAATTATGAGATTCAAGCAACCAGGTTTATTTGACTTCTTGAACCCAGTCATCACTACACTTTTATATGAATGCCTATGGAAGAGATTACTGAACCATTGATTGCTGAACTATTATGTGTTTAATTTAGTGATATTGCCTGTCCTGGGACTGAACTTTAAGAATCTTTAAAGATCATCCAGTTGGTCCCACCTCATTTTACAAATAGGTAAAAAAGGTACAGAATAGTGAATAGATTTGTCCAAGGTAATCTAACTCCAGAACCCAAGTCCTCTAATTGCCCGTAGAATGTCACTTTCCACTGCAGCCTGCAATCACATTGGCATGTGAATGAAAATTGAATTTTGAGGATATCATTGAGGGAATTTCAACCTGGAGCCCTTCTTAAAATAGAGATGTCAACCATCATGGCACAGAAGCATTCTCTAGTGATTTGACATTGTATGTGTCTGGGAACATTTCTATGATCCAGATAACAAAGCAATCTACTCTCAGAAATTAAGCTCTAGGAAAGTATGTGAACAAGGGTGTTTGTTTTGTGCAGCTTTTTGTTAGAATAGCAAATGAACTGTCATTCTCTACATATAGTTTTTTTCCAAAGAGGATAGGAATCAAATAGTCAGACATATCTCGGATGCACATAGGAATGACTACTGATGCTCAAAATCCCTTTACTGCTTTGCATCCTATACTATGACACCAATCTGAGCTTCCTTATGGGGAATAAAGCCATTGAAAAGTAAATGCAATTCTAGAATGAGAGGCTCCCCTGCCACCATTTTTATATATTTGGAAATTCCACCTTACAAAAACACTCATTTCTTTCTGATACTGTAATTGGTAGTACTTCCTAGAATCTGAAAGAAAACAGGATTGTGTAGGCTGTGTTCACCATATTTTGTGACTCTGGAATTTATATTTTCTCATGTAACTCTCCCTTACTTGGATTTCCATGGGAAGAAATCCCTGAAAAATGGATCAATTCAGGACAAAAACCATTAGAACAAGAAGTCAGGTCACAGGATTGTAGTGTTTGTTAGAAGATAAATTAAATATCACCAAATTTAATCTTCCTGTTTTCCCACTGAGGAAACTGAAGCTCAAAGCAATTAAATGACTTAACCAAGACTGCATAAAAATATATATGAGAGGTCCAGATTGTGAATTCATATCTTCTCACTCCAAATCTTAATCTCTTTCCACTGTACTGCTGCCCTGTAGGTTTCTAGATTTTTTCTTTTAAAAATATCTGTAGGCAGCAGCTGGGTGGCTCAGTAGATTGAGAACCGGGCCTAGAGACAGGAGGTCCTAGGTTCAAATATAACCTCAGACACTTCCTAGCTGTATGACCCTGGACAAGTCACTTAACCCCCATTGCCTAGCCCTTACCACTCTTCTGCCTTGGAACCAATACAGAGTATTGATTCCAAGTGGAAGGGAAGGTGTGTTTTTTAATCTGTTGCTAGCTTTATTTGAACATCATTTAACTTTCCTAATAAAACCCTCATCCCTCTTCCAGTCATCATTTTTCATCAAAAAAATTTTAAAGAGGGAAAAATTATTCCACAAAACTAACATGGAAAGACCTACATGAAATTATGAAAAGTGAAACGAGAGAACCAAGAGAACATTATGTATAGGAAAAATATTGTTTGAAAAATGATTTGTGTGTTTCTGTATGTCCACTTCCAGAGAAAGAACTGATAAATAGAAACATATATATATATATATATATACATATACATATATCATTTTGTCAAATGAATCCTTTTCTAATGCGGGGAGTGTTGGGAGGAAGTTAACTGGATATTTAAATGTAACAAACAAATAAGTAAATAAAATTCAATTTAAAAAATATAATTGGGAAATGTTTAACATAATAAAAATACAGCACAATTAAAAAAAACAAAAAAACAAACAAACATCTAACTGAAACATTAACCAAGTTAAACATTGGAGACAAGCTCCATGATCTCTTCAAATATGAGTAGGAATTGTATTTTTATATCTCATCTTTGGGTCCAAGCTTGTTGATTTTATTGTTTTTCCCAGTTCTATTTATTTCTCTTTGCCTCAGTTCATTAAGCCTTTGTAATGACTTTCAAAGATGACCTCTCTAAAAAGGGTAAATGTAGGCANTATATATATATATACATATATACATATATCATTTTGTCAAATGAATCCTTTTCTAATGCGGGGAGTGTTGGGAGGAAGTTAACTGGATATTTAAATGTAACAAACAAATAAGTAAATAAAATTCAATTTAAAAAATATAATTGGGAAATGTTTAACATAATAAAAATACAGCACAATTAAAAAAAACAAAAAAACAAACAAACATCTAACTGAAACATTAACCAAGTTAAACATTGGAGACAAGCTCCATGATCTCTTCAAATATGAGTAGGAATTGTATTTTTATATCTCATCTTTGGGTCCAAGCTTGTTGATTTTATTGTTTTTCCCAGTTCTATTTATTTCTCTTTGCCTCAGTTCATTAAGCCTTTGTAATGACTTTCAAAGATGACCTCTCTAAAAAGGGTAAATGTAGGCAGGAAGGGGATAAACATTAATTGGTGCCTATTCTATGCCAGAACTGTGTTAAAATGTTTTCAAAAAATGGTCTAATTTGACCCCCGAAACAACTCTATGAATTAGGTGTTTCTATTATCTCTTTTACATAGTTGGTGAAACTGAAGGAGGCAGAGATGAAGTGACTTGTCCAGGATCATACAGCTAGTAAATATCAGAATGTGGAAGTCTTCTTGAAGTCTTCAGAAGTCATTCTGATGCTAGGTCCAGTGCTCTATGCACTGAGACATCTGGTTACCTCTAACAATAGACATTAAATGGACATGACCTGGTTGCTTATGGGATATACTATGCTTTTAAAAGGATGATGAGAGGGATCAGGCATGGCCTATTGCTTGTAGAAAATCAGTTTATAATATTGAATTTATTATATGAAGTATTTTTCAGTGGCTTGTTAGTCCATGCCTTGCTTCATCTTCATCTCAATCCAGTCAGTAAGTTGATAAGCATTTATTAAGGCCTAATATGTGCTAGGAACTTATGTGCTAAACTCTAGGAATATAAAGAAAGGCAAAAGACAGTCCTTACTCTCAAGAAGCACCAAGGACAGTGGAGGATGGAGGAGCAACATGCAAACAATTATATACAAACAAAATATATACAAGATAAATTAGAAAAAAATTAATAGAAGGATGGCACTGGGTTGAAGAGAAATTGGGGAAGGTTTTTAATAGATAGTGGGATTTTAGGTGGAATATGAAGGAAGCCCTGGAATCTAGATGAAGGTGAGGAGGGAAAGAATTCTAGGCATTAATTTGGTCTCAGATCTAGAAGCCCTTAGGCCATATCACTACCCTAGGGCAAAGGCTAGGGTTTAGTCAAGCTTCTTGGAAATAATGACTTAACCAGCCTATGGGCAGGTACAAGGTGGTTGGGATAAAATGAAAAACCCCTTCTGGTCACAGTTTCCTATGAGATACGAAAATGATTTGCCCCATAATTTCAGCCCTGCTCAAAATTTAGTTCAAAAAGTGGGGAAAGGAGGTAGTAGAATTTATCATGTTATTTCTTCACTGTCCTCTAGAGGCTACTTGGAAAAGTCAAGATGTAATTTTATCTACCCTTTTCTGGGCACCATGCTTTTCTTCTTCCTGTAAAATGGTAACAGGAACACTGACTGACCTCATCTCCAGAGCGCTGTAAAGAATTACCTTTTCTTTTTTAATTTAAAGGCAGTCTGAAAATGAAGAGTAGCATCATAAAAGCCTGGGGAACCTGACAGATTTATTTATTTATTTTAAAATCATTTCTGAGATGTCCTTCAGTAAGAAGATATACTTTATTATGGTTCATTTTAGAGACTCTACTAGGATCTATAAAGAGTATTTATTAAACATGAATTCTTTGAGAAGTGCCCTCTAGTGCAAAATTTATTCAAAGACAAAGCTAAACATATTTCTTCTTTGCTACCTATAATTTTTTTATTTGGTTTTACTTTAAGAGGATTGGGTTGGCCAAATAGCTAGTATTTGGAGCTTAGAGTAAGGCAGGATGGCACAGTGGATAGAAAATTGAATATGGAGGCAAAAAGGGTTGAGCTTACATCCCCATTCTGCCACCTACTAGGTGTGTGACTCAGTTTCTCTGAACCTCAGGAAGTTCATAACACTGCAATTTACCTATGGATCGTGACAAAAACCATAGTTTCTAGACATGGGAGGAAAATCCCTTTTGCTTTTAAGACTTACAAATAAAAACAATACAATATTGTACATAATGACCTTAATGAAAATGAGCAGATTAAAATATCTTATTTTACTGTAACTATAATATCAACATCTAACGGGACCTCCTGATCTGCTTTAATTCAATGCTGTTTGTTTGATTTTTTTTTCAAATTTGACATCAGATTACTTAAAGAAGGTTTTTTAGGCTGATGTAGATCACACATATTAATAAGATCACCCACGATATAACAGACCGCACAACCAGAGTGAGAGAAAGACAACGCAGGGCAAATGATGAAGATACCTTCCCTGTAGACTTAGATCATAATGACTTATCTGTGGAATGGCCAGAATGCAAAATTTATTAGGGATTTCATGGGAGAAATTTGAAAGAGAAAGTGAATGGTGACTAAGAGTTGAGGAGTATATAGGTAGGAAAGTATCTCTTCCTTGGTGAAACTAAGCACGATCAGTGATGTGATTGCCTAGTATTGAAAAGAGTTCATAGATTCAGTTAGAGGAGGAAAGAACCTCAGAGATTATTTAGTCTAGAATTACACAAAGTGTGATCTTGGATCCTTCAGAGTGGGAACAGGACTCTGAGACACTTTTAGGGAGTCTGTGAAGTCAAAACTATTTTTATAATGATACTAAAATATTTTAATTTCTGACCTGGTACATATAAAAAGATAAAATTCACATGAACAAAAACTCATATGGGGATACTCAATAATTTTTACAAATTTAAAGGAGTACTGAGACCGTAAAAGTCTGAAAACTTCTAATCTGCTCCAACCCTCTTCATTTTATAGATGAAGAAACTGAGGCCCAGAGAAGTTGATGATTTGCCTAGGATGACAAAGCTAAGTAAGCACCATGGGAAAGATTTGAATTCCAGTCCTCTAACTCCAAAGGCAGGGGCTCTTTCTACCATACCACAGTGTCAATGCCAGCAGAGGAACTTAAAATAGAATGTTTTCAGTCTCTAAAAAATGGTACCCTTCTATAGTCATAGCAACTGATTCGTGACTTGCTAGCATCCATGAAGGATGAGTAGAAACTACAGTTCCAGAAATCACTCTCAGATAGTCTTAAGCAAATAGTAGTAATAATACAACTTGGAGATAAATCACATATCCCCAGTATCTAACAGTGCTATCATTAAAGGCAGGCAATCCCCAGCAAGTAACCCAGGATTCTAATGGGGAAGAGATTTCTGTTTAAGTGTTTGACCTTTGTGGTCAGTGCAAGTGGACAGTGTGAGAGTTTATTTCGTCATTGGTCTTTTTGATATTATAATGCATCTTCCATGCTTTAATTGAATCAACTTGCTTGATTATATTATCAAAATTTTATTTAAATAACAGCTTGATTCAGTTGAGAGAAGTTAACAACAGTATGGGGATGGAGTCAATGAATGATAAGACAATCTATATAGAGTCCAGACAATGTATGTTTGATGATCCAGCTGTAGAATATACCTATTTTATAGATACTTTTGCATGCACAACACCTGTCATAGGTATATAACATTATGTTATACATTAATATAATATACACTATATAATTTTATATGATTATACAAATATTATTTATTATATTATTATTATATTATACAAATAATATAATTATGTAAATAACATAATTCATATATGTAAGCAATATTTTGACCACTAAAATAGTGACATCAATTTCAAAAAGGAACAAGGACCTCTAGAATGTAACCTGTGTACATTTTTTTAGAAAATAACATATGAACATTATCTATTCTATTGTATTTTTGTTAATATTTCCCATTTAAGTTTTGATCTGGTTTAGGCCTTATTTGACACCTCTGCATTAAACAGTTACAAAATTTAATGAACTGTCTTTTGAGGTAGTGAATTCCCCATCACTGGTGGTATTTCAGCAGAAAATGAATGTTCATCAATTAGAGATGTTGGCAAGGATTTTCCATTCTCTTCCATTCCATTCTATTAGAGACAGCTAGATAGTTCAAGGTATAAGGCACTGGACCTGGTTTTGGGAAGACCTTTGTCCAAATCTTGTCTTTGACACTTAATACATAGACTTTCCCAGTATAACTACTGTGGACTTCATCAGGTCTAGACTTGTTTCTTTTTTATAGTTTTTTTTTCTTGTGTTTTATGTCTTCCCATTAGATTATATACTTCTTGCAGTCAAGGAATTTTTTATTTTTTTATTTTTCATATTTGCATTCCCAGAGTTTAGCACAGTGCTTGCTACATAATAGGCATTTAATAAATTTTTTTAAGTCACTTAACATCTATATGCCTCGGTTTTCTTAACTGAAAGAGTCATTGGGAAGATAAAATGACTTAATTCTTGTGAAATACTTTCCAAATAATAATAATATTAGCTATAATGTTGGAGGTTTACTTAGATGGCTTTTTGCTGTATTGAGAATGGGCTTATTTTTAAGGCATAAATAGACTGCATTTGTAAATATGGGATAGTGGAAATGAAGATTTTTACTCAGCAGGAAGGGCAAGGGATTAAGAAGGACAGTGTATTCCTGTGCAGTAGACAGTGAAACCTTAAAGTCACAGAACTTGTGGTTAAGATGAAGCTTAGAGGAAATAAAATCAGAGTTGGGGCCATGGACTAGGAAAATGGGAGTCTTGGTCAAGGAATCAAGAGCCTTAGAAGGGAAGGCGGGTCGGCTTTGTGCAGGTGAATAAATCAGAGAACTAGAAGTGTCAGAGATTCCAGTCAGAGAGTAGAATTTCAAAGTTCCATTTCATGGAAAGGGTACAATTTTATAAGATGGCGATTGCTATCATGTGGTCATATCTTTGCGCACCTGAAATCAAGTGAAGAAAGTTGTTGAAGTTGAAAGGATTAAGGAATTGTGTTGTCAGGTTGTCAAAGTAGTTGTTTTAATTGAGGATCAGAAAACTTTGGCTCCTAGGCCAAATCCAGCCCACCACCTGTTTTTATACAGCTGGTGAACTAAGAATGTTTTTTACATTTTAAAATATAACAAAACATAAAAATCATTCTTGACTTGTTGGCCATACATAACCAGATGGTGGGCTGCATTTGACTTATGGACCATTGTTTGCTATCCTTTAGCTACATGATCTACATGAAGATCCTAAAAAAATGTGACTCTGCCTCACTTAAATCCAATTCACATACAAATCAAAACATCATCCTGTGATGCCATTGGTCATTTTTAAAAATGAAGTATGAACAACAAGAAATAGATGAGAGGGAAGGAGATGGAGGAGAAAACCATGAGCCAGATGCTAAAATCTTTGAAAAAAATTATAAAAATGACATGGAAGTTGGCAGATACCATAAGGAAGGCCAGAGAGAGGATGACACAAAGAATGCTAAGTACAGCATTGAAAGAGTATATAGTAAGCCTGAAGTTTGGAAAAGGAGCATCTCCTCAATGTAGCAGAAAATCCCAAGGGACAACAAATGCCATATTGAAGGTTCTTAATTCAGGAGACCCCTCAAAGTGTGATTCTTGTCTGGATACCAGCTTAACCTATAGGCATATCCCTATGATCTTAGACAAGGAAAAAGTTTGGAAGGACTTTCTTTCTAACAAAAAGAATAAAAAATTTATTTATTCTGTACACTAGATAGAGATGCTACACAAGTCCCTCACTGCTCATTGTAGACTATGTCATGACTCACCATCTCACCATTAGATTTTAGTTCCAATGGAATAAATGTTATCCATTAGGTCTGAGGGTATTTTCTTAACTAGATAGTGAAAGTATTTTCTGTTCTTTCTTTTTTTTCTCCCTTAGAACAATAGTTACTTGTCTGGATTTCAAATCAAAGGATATTGGTTCTTCCTTGTAAGATCCTGGTTGCCTGGTGCCAATAGGGCTTAATATCTTCCTGAAAATGATTAATTAAAAGAAGAAAATATAGTGAGTGAAGTATTTTTGGTCAAGGGGACATGTAAGTTGACCTCAAATGACAAACAAGTTTGTACCTAGTAATCACTCCACTGAAACTGCTTTCTCTGTTAGCAATGATATATTAATTGCCAAATTCAATAATATTTCCTAAGTCCTTGCTCTTAACCACTATAACATTGAACAATGTTGATCATCCTGCCTCTAAGACATCCGCTCTTCTCTGGATTTTAAATACTTTCTTTTTTTTATTTTTATTTTAAACCCTTAACTTCTGTGTATTGACTTATAGGTGGAAGAGTGGTAAGGGTAGGCAATGGGGGTCAAGTGTCTTGCCCAGGGTCACACAGCTGGGAAGTGTCTGAGGCCGGATTTGAACCTAGGACCTCCTGTCTCTAGGCCTGGCTCTCAATCCACTGCGCTACCCAGCTGCCCCCTCTTCTCTGGGTTTTAGTAACAACGCTCTCCTCCTCTTACTTGTTTTGCTATTTGTCTTCATTCTCCTTTGTAATATCATTATGTTTTTCTCATCTGTAACCTTAAGTGTATCTCAGAGTTCTGTCCTGGACACTTTTTTTTTTCTGTCACACATTCTGTCTTGGCTCATTCTCATGGATTCACTTATTGTCACCATGAAGAGAACCTCTGGTTCTATCTAGCCCTAATTTCTGTCCTATTTCCTGTCCTACAGCACCAATTTATTATTGGACACCTTTACCTGGATACCACATAAGCATTTCAGACTTAACATATCTAGTGCCTACCATATAATAGGGCCTTAATAAATATTTATTGATTGAAAACAATTCTAAAACAAGCAAAAACCTTCCTTCTCTCTAATTAAATGTATTTCTGTGTCAGTTATCACCATACTTTCAGGCACCTAGGGTTGCAATTTCATAATAATCTTTCTTTAACTCTTCCTTGTCCTTTATTCAATATCCAAAAGTTCTCCACTCTCTAAAATTCTAGTTCCACAACATATCTTTTATCTTTCTTTCCTCTCTACTCCCATGGCCATCACATCAGTTTAGATCCTTATTTACTTTCACTTGGACTAATGAATCTCTTAAATGATTCCCCTACTTCCAATCTTACCTTTTCAATTGGTCATCCATAGAGCTGCCAAATTAATATTCCTAAAGCATAGTCCTTATCCTTTTACTTTCTTGACCAAGAAACTACAGTGGTTGCCTCTTACTTCTATGATAAAAAAAGGGAATTATCCATATAAGACACTATTTACAATAAGTTTTGATGCTAAGGAATATTATCTTTGAACCCCAATTTATCTGTTATTCTCCCAAAAGAATACTGATATTCCATAAATATACCTTTATTACAAAATTATTATTAATTATTGCTTTGCATTTTGTCAATATTAAATTTTTAGAAAATTTTCTCTCCTTATGTGAAAACATATAATATGCTCAGTTTTATCTTTTGATCTGCAAAGTCTAAAATAGTTAATATCTGACTCTTTACAGAAAATGTTTGAAAAACTCTCCTCTACATTATGACTGTGATTCGGAAACAAAACAGTATTTATGAGACTGTACTTATGTAGTATCACACTGGGCATTGTTCCAGTCCCACATCTTGATGTGTTGGGGTATTTTTGGTGATTCATTCATTCACTTATTTAATTTATTTAAATATTTGATTGATTTTTATTTTATTGATTAATTATGAAAAATTTTCCGTGGTTACATGATTCATATTCATTTCCTTCCCTTCTCCTTTCCCCCTCCCATAGCCAACATGCAAAGATCTATTTCCATATTATTGATATTTTCACTAGGGTAATCGTTTAGAGTCTGCATCCTCAATCATATCCCCATCGGCCCATGTGGTCAAACAGTTGTTTTTCTTCTGCGTTTCTGCTCCCACAATTCTTTCTCTGGATATAGATAGCTTTCTTTTTCATAAGTCTCTCAGAAATATTTTGGATCATTGCATTGCTGCTAGTAGAGAAGCCCATTACAATCGACTGTGCCACAGTGTATCCGTCTTTGTGTATAACACTCTCCTGGTTTTGCTCCTTTCACTCTGTATCAATTCCTGGAGATCGTTCCAGTTCACATGGAATTCCTCCAGTTCATTATTCCTTTGAGCACAATAGTATTCCATCACCAACAGATACCACAGTTTGTTTAGCTATTCCCTAATTAAAGGGCATCCCATCATTTTCCAATTTTTTGCTATCACAAAGAGTGTGACTATAAATATTTTTGTACAAGTCTTTTTCCCTGTGATCTTTTTGGGGTATAAACCCAGCAGTGGTATAGCTGGATCAAAGCACAGGCAGTCTTTTAAAGCCCTTTGGGCATAATTCCAAATTACCCTCCAGAATGGTTGGATCAATTCACAACTCCACCAGCAATGCATTAATGTCCCAATTTTGCCACTTTCCCTCCAACATTTATTACTTTTCTTTATTATCATTTTAGCCAATCTGTTTGGTGTGAGTTGTTTTGATTTGCATTTCTCTAATTATAAGAGATTTAGAACACTTTTTCATGTGCTTATTGATAGTTTTGATTTCTTTCTCTGAGAATTGCCTATTCATGTCCCTTGCCCATTTATCAGTTGGGGAATGGCTTGATTTTTTTGTACAACTGATTTAGCTTCTTATATATTTGAGTAATTAGACCTTTGTCAGAGATTTTTGTTAAAAGATTTTTTCCCAATTGCTACCTTTTAATTTTGGTTGCATTGGTTTTGTTTGCACAAAACATTTTTAATTTAACCACATCTTGATGTTTTGACCATTATAAATGGCAATGTAAACCTGGTCAATATAATCCTTATTTTTTTTTAATTCTGTTATTTATTTATTTCAAGACTAAGTCTCCCTATCTCTCCCAGGCTAGAAGTATAACGATCACAGTATTGATAGGAGATTTAACTTTCTCCATTTTTCTGATGAAGATTGGTTTACTCCTCTTTAGGCAGCCTATTGGGCCTTTTGCCCTCCTCCAGGGAGGTCATCATATTGGTATTGGACTTGATATGGACTCCCAACTGACTAAGACCACTAGAGCTCAGAACTCCTAAACTCCAACAATCTACCATCCTCAGTTTCCTAGGTATGTGTCACCATATCCAATTATTAGCCCCATCTTAATGGGGAATTATAATCACCATTTTGTGGTTAGCGACATGGTCCTATTTTAACTATGGTGGTATAAAGCTGGGTTTGAATGAAATTTATATTTGTACAAGGGGCTGGGCAGAAAGGATGATGAAAGCAAAAAAAAATTGAAAGGAAAGTTGAGGAAGGCAATGGGAATTTACCTTTTTAAAAAATTTTCAAAGTTTGGGTTACCACCTAGAGGATAAATTACACTTTTTAAGGACTTGAGATCCTATTAGATGAAAAACATAGGCTACTTAATATCATATTGTATGATTTTGTCTTTTTAATTTCTCTGATATAACAGAAATAGAGATATAACAAATGGGAAGAAGACTCCATTTCCCATGAAACTCTGAAAGTCTACAATTCTGATGGAATAAGTTTAGAACAAACAAAAGGAAAAAAAGACCTAATATTCAATAAATAGCCTTTTAAAGTCCCACATCACTTAACCAAAAGTGTTTAATGCCTTCACTATGCAATGTCATACCCTTTTGATCATTGAACATATAAGTAGATTTAGAAACCTGTCCTGGGCTCTGACTCTCTCATAAACAGCTTGAAGCTTTTCAACTTTAATGTTATAACCTAAACATCTCTCTGTTTCTTTCCCTCTCTCTGTCTCTCTCTGTCTCTCTCCCCTTCCCCACCTCCTCAATTTTTTTTCTCTTCTCCTAAAATACCACCATGAACTGTCTCTCACTGTTGGAAATTACCTTGGAAGAAAAATGAGCACAGCATTCCTGCACCTTGAGTAAAATGGGCTGAACTTAGATTTGCAAGTTTAGCATTGAAATTCTTTTGCTGAGACTCCCACAGGGTTGTATGCTCCATTTTCCTTTTCTAAATTCCAAACAGGGTTGACAAGAAAGAAACTGAAATGAATTTGGGGGTGTCAGTGTCATACTAGTCTGATAATAGAAGTTATTTATTACATTGTTGAGATAACATGTAAGGAGTGTGGTGAGTGTTCTCCTGAGAGGTTGTTCAGGAGTTAAATGGGCCTATAGAACAAATATCATTTATCTTTCTGCAGTAGAACACAATAACTGTTATACACTAAAGACTTTTTTCCCTCAACTTATTGGGATTGGGAAAGGAAATTAAAAGATAGCTTTGTTGTTATTGACTCCAACTTTCTCTAGTCAGTTCAGGTTTTAACTGATCTTCCCTAAGGTACTGGAATTGCATGGTAAGATCCAACATTCCCTTAGTGTTTTTGTAGAAAAAGGACTGGTTCTAGAGTCAGATGTCCAAATCTCACCTCTATTCATGACAAACACCAGACAAGTCACAACCTCCTCTGGTCTCATTTTCATCATCTATAAAATGAAAGGATTGAATTAGATGGCTTGTGAAGCCCACTTCCAACACTCCATTTTCAGCCTTGACTCTGAATAGCATTATGATTTGGAGTGTAAATGTTATTATCATTCCCATTTTACAAAAGAAGAAACTGAAGTTCAGGGAAGTGAAGTGATCAGTCTAATATTACATTGCTAAGAGATGGCCAAACAAGAACAAGCCAAGATTCAAACCCAGGTCTTTTGAATCCATTTTCAATAAACTTTTGACTGTACCACAGCAGTCTACCTAGTCATTATTTTCAAAGGTCATGATAATTCCACATATAGGATTTGGCCAACTCATGGTAAAATATTTTGATCTCATGCAACTGGCCTTCTTGTTTTCTCACACAAGATACTCCATCACTAGATCTCATGCTTTTTCACTGGCTATCCCTCATGACTGGAATCCCCCCTCTCTCTTCATCTTTGTCTCCTGATTTTCTTGACTTCTTCAAGTCTTAGCTTAAATCCTACCTTCGTCAGGAAGCTCTTAATTTTAGTACTTTCCCTTAGCTGATTATTTCCAATTTATTCTGTATATAGTTTGTACATAATTGTTTGCATGTTGTTTCCCTCATTGGAGTGTGAAAACCTTGGGAGTAAAGACTACCTTGCATCATCAGTGATTATATAAGGCCCAGGACAAAGTATATGCTTAATAAATGTTTATTGAATGCCTGACTTATGAACTAATTTGCTTTAAGAAAACCTTAGATGAATATCACCTTGGTACAGCTATGAGAGGTACTACATTCATTATAATCTGGCCTCTACCTACTTTATTTTTCAGGAGATGACAAAAAAAAAAGAAAACACACACACACACACACACACACACACACACACACACACACCAGCAACAATACATAAAGAAAACCTAAAAACAAAACACCTTTACTCTAACCAGAGGGTGCTCAAATATACCATGTTAAAAGATCTTGGACTTTTAGTAGATTTATTCAATAGGAGTCAACAGAGAAACTTGTCAGTCAGAAAATCTAAAGTAATCTTCAGCTAGGTTTAGAATACCGTAGAGCCCCAAACTAGGTTATTAATAGTGCAACTTTACTCAGGTAAGACCATACCTAGAGTAGTTTTTTCTTCCCTGGTCCAAGTACTACATTTGAAGAGATAGCTGTTGAGAAGGTGAAACATCATGTTGATTTCTAAAGACTGACCAGGAGGGTGAGGGGATCATGCCAAATGAGAATGTATTGAGGAATCTGGTCATGTTTAGTTTAAAGAATATTTAGAAGAACAAGAAAGTTCTTTCCACAAGACTAAGAATGTTGGGAAAAGATTAGACTTATTAAAGGTAGTAATTGGAAGTTTTAAAGAGGCAGATTTAGGATGGAAGCAATGTAAAACATACTAACAGAGCTGTGGAATGGACTGCTTCAACTTATAGTGTATTTACTGTTAGTAGAAGTCTTCAAGTTAAGGCAAGGTGACTATTTGCTTCATTTATTTATGAAATTTACAAGATATTATATAGCAGTAGAGACTCATTTGCTTCATTCAGATATTGTAAAGGGGATTTTTGTTTTGGCAAGAATTGGAATAAATGATTTCTGAGTTCATTTCCAAAGCTCTGATTCTGTGAATTCAAGAGAGGGAAAGTGAAGGGCTGAGGATACAGGTGGCATTTGTGCAACTTCTGACTGATGGTAAAATTTTAGGGAAAATAAAGGTAGGGGAGGGGGGAAATATGGAAAGGAAATATTGCAAGGAAATTGTCAGATAATGACAATTGGTTTTCTCGACCATGGCTAAGCTTACAGGAATGAATGACTTTTGCTCAGTGATAGAATCCATCTAAGGAGGTATAAGAAGAATATATTTGCCTGGAGGCTTATGATTTCATCAGAAAGGCTTTAAACTGAAAATTGAGGAGGAAGAGAAAAGTGCTCAGATATAATTTCTAAATTAGATAGCTTGAACAGGGAAAGCTTGAAACAAGAAAAATAGTTGTGGCAATTTCTAGCAATTTGCAGGAAAATATGACGGAAAAAAGGGGGAAAATACTCATGATTTTGAAAGCTATGTACCATTATGTAGGTCATAGGTAATGCTCAATTAAATTGATATTCATTAAGTTCCTATTATGTGCAGGGTTCTACGCTAGAAGCTAAGACTATAAAAGCAAAATAGACCACACCTTCATGGAGATCACATTCCACTGGTGAAAGAAAAAAAGGTAAGTATCATATAAGATAGGGAGTGATGAGGAAACATATTTTAGGGATATTTCAAGAGGGGAAAATATATTTCTACCTAAAGACAATAAGAGAAGACTGTATGAAGAAGGTGATACATGAGTTGAGCCTCCTTAAAGGAAGATAAGGAATAAGAATGGCAGAGATGAGGAAATGATATTTTTTAGGAATGGGATATGGGAAAGTACATTGCAAGCATGACTAATACAATATTATGAATTAGACTAGGCAGGAGATAACATGTTGAGTTTGGGAAACAACTAATAGCTCAATTTGGCTTGTTCAATGGCTGTGAAGGAGAATAAGGCGAACTAAATTATTTTTATGAACTTTATGCAGTCTATAAAAAAATCTCATGAGGAATGCTACTTTTTACTTCCCCAACCAAATGATGAAGTGCATCATCATCATCATCATCATCATCATCATCATCATCATCATCATCAACACTATATAATGTTACAAATATTACAGGTAAAGTTTACATATATTATCTTGTTTGAATCTTTCAAACACCTTGTACAGGTGTGTGAGATAGGATTCAGACTGAGTTCTTACTGACTCCAATCCTCTTTTTATAGCACCAACTAGAATGGACCACACGAACAGGCACAAAAGCAGGATATTATGATAATGGAAAGCTTCAATCACTTGAACATCTGCTTGACATCTCTATGTACTAAAATCAGATCATCTGATAAATTCTTGACTTGCTTTTCTCATCATTTCCTCTTAGAAATTAGACACAGTGTGGTATGTATTCTAGGCTTTATGAAAGCAGATTTCAAAAAATATAGGAGAAAAATAAGCCTGATTTCAAGGCCTGAGATTTAAAAAAGGGGCTGTCTCAATTGATGGAATGCTCTCAGTGATAAAATTCTGCTGATGAAATGACAAGTGATTTTGATGAAGAAAAAAGAAAGTATAATGAAGTCAATATTTCCCTACTGGAGGTTGTCAGATGTGTTCAAATCCTTAAAGGATATACACAGATCTGGTGGTGGTGGTAATCTGAGCTACTGAAGAGACTGACACTCTGGAGTTCTGTGCCACACTGTGTATTATGTTCCTCCAGTGTCCATCCTAGGTCATACATTAAATCAATATGGAGAACTTCTTAAGGGTAAAGAGTTACCAAGTTGCCTAAGAAGGGGTGAACTGGCCCAGGTTGGAAATGGAGAAGTTTAAAGTTACAAAAGTGTCAATTAGTTTTGGGATCAGGCTTGTAAGTAGTTTCTTCTCATTACATGTGACATTGACTCACACACATTATCCTTAGGTTAAGGTTTGAGTGCTACCTTGAGTTAAGCCTGAAGGGGAATGCCATCATCCCACGGCATATCTCTTAGCAAGAAAGGGATTTTAGTTAGCTGAATGTAACTGTCAAATTTCCCATCAGATGGCACAATAACTGAACCACCGACCTAGCCCTGAATCAATGATTCTCTTCTACTTTCTCAAACTAATGGTGTTACTCCACTGGCCACTATGGAGTATTCAAACTGAAAAATGCTATGGCTGCTCCCACCCCAACACAGCTGTCTATAACTTCAGAGCTTAGCTCCAAAGTGACTCCTGTGAACTTCTTGCTAAACTGGCTCTAAATTTAATCTATTATAAGTTAAACAAATTTAATCTTGTTTAAGAGACTGAGATGTAAAATTTGCTATATCTATCTGTTGTTGGGTAATTTTTCAGTTATATCTAATTCTTTGTGACTCTCATTTGGGCTTTTATTGGCAAAGATACTAGAGTGTTTTTCCATTTCCTTCTCCAGTTCATTCAATAGATGAGGAAATTGAGGCAAAGAAGGTCAGGCACACACAGCTACAAAGTGTCTGAAGCTGGATTTGAACTTGGGAGGATAAGTCTTCCTCACTCTAGACCTGGCACTCTATCCACTCCTCCATTTAGCACTGTGCTATGTCCTGGAGATACAAAGAAAGGTAAAAGACCTGGTTTTCAAGGAGCTCAATCTAATGAGGGAGAAAACATGCAAACCACTATGTATAAACCAGTTTTAGACAGGATAAATGGGAAATAATTAATAAAGAAAGAAGGTGCTGGGCAGTGGGGGGCTCAGTGAATAAAGAGCCAGACTTGAATATGGAAGGTCCTGGGTTCAAATTTGACCTCACACACATCTTAGTTGTAGAATCCTGCACAAGTCACTTAATAATTGCCTAGCCCTTACTGCTCTTCTGCCTTAGTAATGATTCTAAGACAGAAAGTAAGGGTTAGATTACTAGAAATTGCTCTGCCAGACTCTGTCTATCAGAAATTTGGTCCAGGATCTACACAGAGCTAAGAGGAACAGGATGCTGACTCCAAAACAGATGAAGAAAATGAAATGTAGAGAAATTAAATGACTTGACAGTAAATAAAAGATGAATATTTTGGGATCCAGGTCCAGCTCTTCTGACTCCAAATCTAGTGATCTTTTCAATATACTATGTCATCTGCCTGGATTATATAATTTATCTTCTAACAACTCCTTTTTCCTCTGCCTCTCTCTTCCAATATATTAGTTAAGAGGTTAATTTTCTTCAGTGATTGATCTGTTCATGTCACTTCTTTATTCAGCCATTTTAAGTGGATCCTGCTTCCTATTGAATTAATTGTGAAACTCTTTGGAGAAGTGCAGATACTAGAGGTACAAAATGATTTCAGAAATCTGGAGTATTGTCACCTGAAAGCAAGATTAGTTTTGTTTGACTTGGTCCCCAAAGGTAGCATCAATAGGTAGGAGTTACAGGAAGAAACATTTTGACTTGACATAAAGAGCTTCCTAACAAGTATAAATGTCTACTTATTAAAACATTATTGCAAGGACTATGAATTGGTCCAGTCATTCTAGAAAACAGAAATCACGTTAAGAAAATGACTAACATGTCTATTTCCTTTGACCCATAAACCCCACTGTTAACCATATGACCCAAAAAGATCAATGATTTAATATGTGTATTTTATATAAAAATTATATATGCATATATATCCATAGTAGTACTATTTGTAGTAGCAAAGAACTGGAAACTAAAGTGATCTTCATTGATAGAGAAATGGCTGACATAATTGTAATTCATGAATGTAATGGAAATTACTCTTGGCTGTGAGAAACGATGAATATGATTAATATGGAGAAGCACATAAATATTTATATAAAATGATACAAAATGAAGTAAGGAGATCCAGGAGTGGTGTAGTGACTTGCATAAGTGAAATGACTTGCCCAAGGTCACACAAATTAGTGGGTATCCGAGACTGGATTTGAACTCAGGTCATCCTGATTTCAGGTCTGGCACTCCATCCATTGTACTATCTGGCTGCCTTATAATGACCATTCTTGACTCCAGAAAAAAAGATGTGAGGAATGACTTCCTTCTCTTCTTTATAGAGGTGGGACCACAAATGTCAGATTTTTCAGTGTTTTGATTAATTTTAACAAACCGGTTTTTACCCCTTTCATAATAAGGGATGTCTCTCTGGAAAATAGAAGGCAGAGATAGGTAGGGTATGTAGGAAGAGAGATAGATGAGATAGATGGGGAGTTAGGTGGCACAATGAATAGAATTCTGGGCCTGGAATCAGGAAGATGCATCTTCACGAGTTCAAAAGTGACTTCAGATTTTTAATTGTTATGTGATCTTGGGCATGTCACTTAACCCTCTTAGTCTCAGTTTCCTCATCTTTAAAATGAGCTGGAGAAGGAAATGACAAACCACTCCAGTAACTTTGCTAAGAAAACCCCAAATGGGGTCATGAAGAGTCAGACAGAACTGAAAGACTGAACAACAATAAAAGAGAGATTGAGCATTTTTTAGCACTAAATATGTGTTAGATACTGTACTGGGTGCTGAGATAGGGATACAGAAAAACAAAATGGTCTCTACTCTCACTTTTTTTAAATTTTATTTTGAATATTTTCCCATAGTTACATTTTTCATATTCTTTCCCTCTCCCCCAAGCTCCCGTAACCCCTCTTAGCCAACACACAATTCCACTGGGTTTTACATGTATCATTGATGAAGACCTAATTCCATTTTATTGATAGTTGGACTAGTCTACTCTCACTTTTTAATAGGAGAAGCTGAAAAAAAGACAAAATATACTGAGAGGGTAGAGCAGACCAGAGATCAAACTGAGTTGTGAGTAAGACGTGAATAGCTCAGGTTCCTCAAGAAATGGCAATCCTGTCATTAGAAGAGCATATGTGAGGGATGAGTTATTCTAATGTGTTTCAGGAGCATCAGTTGAAGTAGGAGTGCAGTGTATATATTGGGAAATCTAGGTGATATAAAAGCAAAAAATAATCTTAAAAAAAGATAATCCAAATTTTTCCATCTCTGGCAGTATTTAATTGGAGATTGGATAACTATTTCTCATGGTTTTATAGAGGAGTTTCATTCTTCAAGATCCACCTTCTCTAGTGTTTCATTGATGAAGATAAGGAGCCAAATGAAAAAGCTTTCTTTGTTTTTCTTTGTTTCTTTCTTCCTTTGTTTCTTGCTTTTTCTTTTTCTTTCTCTCTTTCTTTTTCTACAATTGTCCATATTAGTGAAATATATAGTATGTGTCAGCTTGCATTCAGACACTATCAGTTCCTTCTCTGGAGGATGACGGCAGTTTTCATCATGAGTCCTTGGGCATTGTCTTGAATCACTATATTGCTAAGAATAGTTAAATAATTAATAATGATTCATCATATAATTTTGTTGTTACTTTGTTTAATATTCTCTTGGTTCTATTCACTTCACTCAGCAACAATTCATGTAGATCTTTCCAGAGTTTTTTAAACCATTTTCTAATAACACAATAGCATTCTGTTATAATCATATGCCCCATCTTGTTCAACCATTCTCCAATTGATGGACATCCCTTCAATTTTTGCATCTCTTTCTAATAACAAATGAATTAGGTTGTCAAATGAGATGAGGAAACATGGTGATAGCTGTGGAAAGAGGACCTGAGTTCAAAATCTGGCTCATTATTTACTAACTGTGACATTGGGCAAGTCACTTAGCCTCTGAACCTGCCTTACCTAAAAAAAAAAAAACAAACAGCAATCCAAAAAATAAAAATGAGAGAATTAGACTAGATCAGTGTTGGTGAACCTTTTAGAGATTGTGTGCCCAAACTGTACCTTCAAGCCATTGGTGAACCCCCTGCATTACCCCAGAGAGTGGAGGGAAATAGTGCTCACATTGGTCTGCAGAGCAGAGGGGTGGGGCATGCAAAAATGTCCTCAGGCAAGGTGGAGAAGGGGAACAGAGAGCAGCCCCTTCTGCATGCCAGGACACCTGTGCCATGTCCTTACCAGCATGGGACTAGATGATGTCCAGAGTCTCATCTAGCTTTAAATCTATAATTATATGGAACAATAGTAGCAATATATATCTAAAATGTAACTTCATGTAAGAACTAAATGACTCATGCCAAAAAAATATTAAGGAATATGTAAGAAAGCTTAATTTTCCACCTCCTTATTCTTCCTAGGGGGATTCTGTTAAGAAGCCCACCCACCCACATCCTCATTTTCCTTGTTTTCAGGGAGTGGGGAAGACAGTCTCTGAACTCTGATAAGTGAACATTTCCTCTATGAAATCATTATCATCATGCCCTAACATTACTTTCCTCCAAACAGCAATATGAGGTGGGTAATTTTGGATGAATTTGGCCCTCAGGACAAAGATGCTATTTTAGGTCTCACCCTGGATGTCTGTTTTATACTTCCCTTTAATGAATCTTCTGACAAGATGGACTAGGGTAGCTCAGTTAAAGAAGAAAATATTTGCATTGGCACAAAAGCTCAGGGAAGATCATTAACCAAAGTACTTCCACTTTTAACTCAGTGAATGGGTGGGTTCTCACTGGCTCCTAATTATCTGTGACTTGTTAATATGAAGCATATAAGTGGAAGAGGTTAATTTTCCTGAATTGCTTCTGGTGAACCACACATGTCCAATTATATACAGAAATGTCTCTAACAACTTTCCTATTTTCACAAAAACAGAAAAGAAGAAGCAAGAAGAGTAATTGAAGAAGAAACAACAGACAAGAATAAAGCATCCTCAAAATGAGGACAATGAATCACAAAGTCAGCAAAAAGCTGATAGGATACAATAGAGGATGAGCAGAGACTAACATTCATTTTTTCTTAGAGGCTGAAAACAGCAGTACTACATTCCCCTGCCAGCTCTTAGTACTTTTCCATCTCAGATGGCTTTCCACTGACTCTGTTTAGCTCTTACATATGTCTAGTGAGTGAATGAGGTGTTTAGGGAAGACTAATTCTTCTGGTGTGAAGTCTTGCCAAGTGCTTTTTAGGGGTGTTCATCCAACTTTGGTGTCCACCTCTCACTCAATTCTCACCTGTGGCTCCAAGAAGCTAGGCCCTGTGGTGTGCTGAGAGCTTGGTCAGACATCAAAGTCTCCAAGGTCATTATCTGTACTCCAAGCCATTGCTAATTGTCTTTCCACTGGAATTCCATGACTCCAGGAGAAAGTAAGACTGACGACTTTGTGCCACTGCCTCACTGAAATCCAATATATGCACAAGTCAAGACATCATCCTATGATGTCACTGATCCTCTTTGAAAAGGAAGGACAAAGAAATCATGCACATTGCCTGGCACTAAGTAAGCACTTTATAGATGTTTATAAGCTGGTTCATTGTCAGGGAAAGTTATCAAATCCTTGTTACTTACCCCCAGGAAAGTGGGAACAGCTGCAGTGGTAGAAGTAGCAGGAAGGGGAAATATGGCTGTATTCCTAATGCATGAAAAAAATAGAGTTCAAAAATTGAAGAATCACACCCAGAGGTCTGTGGATAGTGTTATTGTTGGTGTTTTGTTTTGTTTTAAGACTATGTGACCTTGGGGAAAATCATTTTATCTCTTTGTATTTGAATTTCCTCAGCCTTTAAATGATGACTTGTACTAGATGATCTTTAAAGCATCTTACAAAGGTAATTATTAAGAACTATTTTGTCCAATTATATGGCAATAAATATGACAATCTAGGTGAAATGGGTGAATATTTACAAAAATATAAATTGCCTAGATTATTTTTAAAAAGCATCTCACAGATTTAAAACCCACGATTTTTTAATTTCCAAGATGAATTTCAATGATTGAACTTGGGCACTATGCTTTTGATAAAGGAAACTTTCTGGTGCTCTTCACATCTCCACACATAGAAAAACTACCTAGTTCATTTACTATTAATGTTGATTCTATGAAATAATTATAATTATTAGTATTTATGTACTATATTAATACAAAGGGCAGGTAGGTAGCACAGTTGATAGAGGGCTGGGCCTGAAGACAGAAAGACCTGAGTTTAAATCCAGCCTTGGACACTTATTAGCTATGTGACCTTGGACAAGTCACTTAACCATGTTTACCTCAGTTTCCTCATCTGATAAGATGGGCTGGAGAAGGAAATGGCAAACCATTCTCTTTGCCCAGAAAACCCAAGTAGGATCTGACTCAAACAACTGAACAAAAAAAAAAGTCAGGAAATCAGAATCTAGAACCCAGGAGGTCTGAAAAAGGAGGGAGGCACAGCAAAGTGTGGAGGGTTCAAGGTGGCAAACAGTGCTCAAACCCAGGTCAGCTCCAGTGGCCAGTGCTACGATCTTTTTCATTCCTTGTATAATTTAGAAAAAACAGAAACTAACAGATACCAATAAAAACTTGATGCCACAAATGTGGGAGGTATCGACACTTCCTTCTCTGTCCATTCTTCCTCTTCCTGCTGTCATTCTTGTAACAGTTGTTTACATCATTCAGAAGGTATAATAGCATCCCTGAGCTATAATGGAGAGAAGACTGAGAATCTGGGTTTGAATCTTGGCTCCACCACTAATGAGTCATGTGAATGTGAGTAAGTCTCAGTTTCTTCAACTATAAAATAGGAACCATAATATGTTTGTTTTGAGAAAAATTCTTTGTAAGTATTACAGAAATGTGAGATGTTAGCATTATTGTCATTCAAGCATACATGATCAAGGTAAACTTTTGTTATTTTTCAATTTTGTCTAACTCTGTGACCCCATTTTTTTGTTTGTTTTTGGCAGATACTGGAGTGGTTTACCATTTCATTCTCTAGATAATTTTATAGATGAGGAAATTTAGGCAAATAGGGAAAAGTTACTTGCCCAGGGTCACATAACTACTGAATGTCTGGACCAGATTTGAACTCAGGACTTTTTACCCCCCAGCCTGGCTGTCGAGTTAAACATAGTTACCCTAGAATTAAGTGGTGTCATGGTCATTATATACAGAAGATTATCTAATCTTTTGGTGATATGCCAAAATGTGCTTAGGGCAAAATCATTGGCAGTTTGTTCTATAGGAAGAAACTAAATTCTAAGACTTCTACTTACTCCTAAAATCCTAAGATCTTCTCTGTCCAGGTCATATTATGGGAAGTGGTTGCAGGCTTAAAGTACACTGCAGGGCATACCATTTCTCCCTTCAAAAGTGTTGAGGCTTTCCCACATCTTCCCCAAACCAAATGGTCAGCTACTTTCCCAGTTGTTCCAGATACAAATGGTCTAGTGGGGACCCAGGTCCAATGTCACAAGGAAATAGAATAAAGAAGTTTACTATGTGCTGAGATTTAAGATCATCAGGAAGTCTTCCTTAACAATAATCTCCTTAAACTCTCACAATATTTGTCTTATCACAAAAATGTTCATTGGAAATCTTAAATTCTTACAACTTTAGACCTAAAGGGGTTTTTGGAGATAATCTAGACATCTGCCCTCACTTTATTGATGAAGAAATTAAGGGGTAGAGATACAAAAATATTTTCCCAGCATCACATAACCTTTTGAACTATGAAGATTGTATTGGAGGGGCAGTTAGGTGGCTCAGTGGATTGAGAGTCAGACTTTGAGATGGGAGGTCCTGGGTTCAGATTAGATACTTACTAGCTATGTGAACCTTGGCAACACACTAAACCTCCATTGTTTAGACCTAGTCCTTACTGCTCTTCTACCTTGGAATTAATACACAATATTAATTCTGAGGTGAAAGGTAAAAGAGTATTTTATAAAAAAAGACAGTATTGGACATCCCTATTCCTTTTCCCCAAAGAGATCAAAGAAAGAGGAAAAAACTCATAAGTATCAAAATTTCATAGTATCTCTTTACTTTATGGTGTCAACCCCCCAAAAAAAACTAAGAGGGTATCCATTAATTGGGGAATAGATGAAGAGATTATGGTATGTAGACATAATACAGTAGTATCGTGACATATAAAATGACCAAAAGCATGGTTTCAGAGAAATCAGAGAAGACTTGCGTGACTGATGCAAAATGAAGTGAACAGATGCATGAGAACAGTTTACACAGTCACACAAACATTGAAATGATAAAACAAGTTCGATGACTTAATAATTCTGGTCAACATAACTTCTAACAGTTTTATAATAATGCTGCCTAGCTCCTGGTGGAGAAGTGGTATACTCAAAATGCAAAATGAAACATTTTTGGAAATGGTCAATTCAAGGAATTATTTTGCTTGCCTATGTACTTTTTTTTTTTACAAAAGTTATGGTTTTGTTCTTTTTTTTACTATTGGAGTGGACAGATGGGCTAGAAAATAAATTTTAGTTAATTGAAATAAAGTAAAAGATTGTATTGGCAGTATTTATTGTAATGATGACTGCCTTTTGATAGCAGGAGTCAGTTGGAACTCCTGCAAAGGGTATGTGCACTTGGGACAAGGTATATAAGCAAACCCCCTTCCCAAGCTAATAAGCAAATTCTAGGAGTTGCTTCAAGGGATGGATCCATAACTAATCAATCTTAGAAGATAGCCATCCTCACTGTTATTTAATCAGATTATCCAATTGATGGACCCCTATTAGATTAGATATTTCTAGACTTCTCAACAAGGTGCCAATGAGAATGTTCACCTCCATTGGGAGATTCAATCGAAAGTACTAGACAAAGGTTCAGTATTCATTAACTTATCAAGTTGATCAAGGAATTTCCTTGATCAACGCTTTCCACCTATTCACTATGTAAGTAAGCAATTCATTTTGTTTTAAAAAATGTTATACATTTGGGACCATAATGCATCTACGCATATGGTGTTCATAACAGAGTTGCTGTGAGAAAAATGTTTTGCTAACTTTAAAGTTTTATGTAAATATCAGTTATATTGATGATTATAATGATAGGACAGTCAGAGCTATATGTTTAAAACTTACATATATTCAGAATTAAAAACTAACTCAGTAGCTTCCCAATGTCTCTTGGGTAAATATCAACTCCTCTGCTTATCTTTAATAGTCCCACACTATCTAACTTCAATTGATCTTCCAGTCAAATTTGACACTGCTCTCCTTTCTATACTCTCTGGTATAGTCGTACTGGCTTTCTCTCTGTTCTTCCTACTCAAAGCCTATATCTGTGCCTTTGCACTGATCATCCTACATGCTTGGAATAAACACTATTACAGTGGGCTCTTAGAGGCCCTTTCTTCCTTTAAGACACAATCCAAGTCCATACTATCTTCTTCTTGAAGCCTCTAATGATTGCCACCCTACTTCCACCCCCAACTGCTAGTGTCCACTCTCAAAAACCACCTGATAAAAACACTGAGAATAGCAAAGAATGATCAAGAAAAGGGACCTAATTATTTAGGACTGTGAATGGGAATTTATGTAGATCTTTGAGAGAAAGTTGCTCACTGGAAAACTACATTTTTCTCAAGGGTTCTGGTTTGGGTGATATTTTTTTCAGTTTTTCAGTTTTCAGTTTTTCAAATCTTTCAATAAAACCATTTATATTACATATGCAATGTTATTTTTTCTTACACCAGTGATGGTGAACCTTTTAGAGACTGTGTGCCATGTCCCACCCTACATAGAGACTGTGTGCCGTGCCCTGCCCCCCCACCCTGAGAATTCTGAGCCTCCCCCTTCCCGTTGCTGCCTTACCTCAGAGAAGGGAGCAAGTAAGCGTTCCCATTGGGCTGCTGGGCAAAGGAGCAGGTGAAGTGAAAAAATGTCCTCAGACAGAGTTGAAGAGGGGGAAGGGAGTAGCTTGTCCTGAGTCCCTCTACCTTTCTAGTAATGAACTCTCGTGGGAAATAGCACATGCCCACAAGGAGGTCTCTATGTACCCTCTCTTGCACGTGTGCCATAGGTTTGCCACTATGGTCTTATACTCTTTCCCCCTGCCCCAACTCTTCAGTCCTTGCTGTTCCTTGAGGAAGAAAGTCTGTCTACTGACTTCAAGCATTTTCTCTTCTGCTTGAAATGCTCTTCCTCATTCCTATCTCCTGGCTAAGTCTCAGCTTGCTGGTCTCCCTTACTTCTTATGCTTTCTATCTGCTGATTATTTTCAACTTATCATGAATTATGCTTGCTTTTACACACTTATTTGCCTATCATCTCCCTTTTCCTCTGCCCCCATTTGATTGTGACTTTCATGAAAGCAGGGATTATTTTTTTATTTTAATTGTATTTTCAGCACAGTGCCTGATACAAAGTAGGCAATTAACGAATGTTTGTTGACTGACTTATGAAATGTATGCTTACAACTGGAGAATCATTCTCAGTATTCCTAGATTTACCAGACATTCATTTTCTAATGTTTTCTGGTTGCTGGTTACAAGGCATATCAGTAAGGAATATCCAGCAGTCTGTTACTTAGTTCAAGCATCTGTATGAAAGTTGGAACAAATCACTTATGTAAAAGGCATACCAAATTTCATCTTGTTTTATAATTGGAATGATGCTTCATTCATGAAACCTGATCTTGACAATACAAAGAATTCTCTGGTATGATATCTTACAACCATCTTTTAAAAAGATACCTTATAGGTGAATTTAAAATGTGAAACAATTAGAAATACAACTGCAAATGGACCAAAAGGCAATGTTGACAGTATATGCTAACTAGAATAAATATACCTAATGGAATTTATTCCATAGATGAAGTAAGCCTTTTTTTCTTACCTATTTTACAACTCAAAAATAGCTTAAATGGAAAGTGACTTTCTCTAAATTTTGTACAATTCCATGTCAAACAACCCACAGAGAAAAAAACCTTTGGTATGATGGTTTTGTTGATGTTTACATTGTCCAAAATTGTGCTGAACTCTATCATTTTGGGGTTGAGTCTATATTTTGTTCTGAGTTTGAGTCAAGATGATACAGAAGCTACTGAATATGCCCAGTGGAACTGAATTCCCTATGATGTCCATTATAACCTTCTCCAATGTGACTTAAAAAAATCGGTTGGCCAGTCTTAAGGACCAGCTATGTACTAGGCACTATGTTCAATGATAGGAAAGAAGTTTGGCCTTTAAAATTGTGAATTTAAATAAAAGTTATGTTTTGGCTAATAATATATGTGGAAAGTTTACATGGATATCGCTGTGTAGACCAATTATGATTTAAGCAATTGTGTACTCTTTACAGTAAGAAAAAGGACCAAACGGTCCTTGATGTGGGAAAGGAATCATGAAACCCATTATTGTTATTAATATGTATTTATTTGTCTTTTTTCTTTCACTTTAGCTGTGTCCACCATTCAGAAAACCTGATTATTTGAGAAGTTCTGTTTTCAAACTTGTTTTTTGAAGTCATTGCAAATAGATATCCATGGAACATTCTCTTAAAAGCATACAGGGGGAAAAAGCATACAGGCCTTCCCGGTGATTTTCTGTCTAATAATCATTGTAGTTTTCTTTCTTTATAGATAGCTAGTCTTTAAACACACACACACACACACACACACACACACACACACACACACACACACACACACACACACACAATCTTTCCTCTTCTGCTTCTGTTCATGGATTCTTTTACTCTAGTCTTCAGGAATCTGTATGTGTTCCTCTCCCTTATTTCCTCCTTCCTTACCTTCCTCTGTCTCATTGTGTTTCTTTCTCTTTCCCTTTATCAGAAGAATTCTCCATCTGGAAGGTAGCTTAGTGAACATGTAGACCATTACACTCTTCTTTACTGATGGTTTGATGAAATAGGAGCATAATTTTTCCTATAACTGATCTAAGATCTTCCTTTGCTATTGTGGAAAGGATTGAAAGTTGCAAATTTTCACATTCTTTTTTATGGAGAAAGGGAGGAAAAAGATTACTTTATTACTATAGACTGAGATCATTGTAGACTCTTCCACACTAATGAGGTGGTTAGCCTGCTGAGCTCAAAGTCTGAAAGACCCGAATTCAAATTCTACCTCAAACTCTTATTAGCTGTGTGACCCTGGTGAAGTATCAACATCTTTTAGACTTTCTTCATTTGTAAAATGAGGAAGTCGAACCCATCTAGCTCTAAAATATATGATATTTTCCTTATCCTGGTCTCTTTAGAGATCTTATGTTGCCTTTACCCTCCCTTCTACCTACAGTCCTTTGGAATCTCCCTCAAAGTCTAAAATTTGATGTTTTTAATTGAACCCCTTTGTTGAATTAAATGGCATGAAGCTACTCCCCTCCTTCCCCTTCAGGCACTAGCCACAAAGCTCCCCAGCCTACTGACAGCTCTGTGATCAGGAGTGGACACTAAATTCAGGTTTCCAAAGCCTCTGCACCCGGGTCTATCATTAAATGCAATTCAAGGCATTGAACTTGCTCTGAGGTGGTATCTCTCTTCATTTTCTAAGAATGGCATTTACTGCTTGTGCCTAGGGTGGGAGTGGAGGGAGATTATTCTTGGAATGTCTCAATATTAGACTGCCTGATTGTGGTAATGGAGATAAAAGAATGAGGCAAATAGCCATCTTAACTAGCCATATCTCCTAAGGAAACAGTTTATTCTGTAGGTAATGACAAGTTGTTTTTGTTTTTCTTTTTGCTCGGTTCTGGCTAAGATTTATTCTTAGCACCAATAAGAGAAAATACAAAGTATTTGGGAGCTAACTTGATCTATTGATCTCTCTGTGTTTGCTCTGTGCTTCTCCCAGAAGATTTATTGATCCAGTGTGAACTAGAGGAGCTCCCGGGCCAAGCCAGAAGGAAAAGGCCCAGCCATGGCAGATGGATTTCTGGGCTGTAAACTGTAAATATGGGCCACATTGTTTTTCTTTACAAAGCAGAGAGAAATCAGTAATGTCCTTCTGCTTTCCTCTCTATGGGAAGACACAGTTTTTACTTTGTGGCTTCTGATGTATATGAATGCATATGGCAGAGAACTCTGATCTACACTCTGACCTACAATCAACAGTCTGTTAAATATAGGATGAATAGCATCCATTTAAGGGTCAATTATAAATCTAGATGAAGTAGGATGCTGTGGTTTAGAAATGAATGGAAATTGAGAGAGGAAGTAGCCACCTGTTTGGCATCATTTCAGAGGCAATGGGCAGGATTAAATACCTTGAAGAATCCTTGCCTGCTCGTTGAAAGGTGCCCAATTTCTTTTTTTTACCATTTCATTTTAATTCCTTTAGTTTTTGGCATCAGTCTCTGTTAGAAGATTATTAAGAAGGGACAGTTAAGTGGCACAGTAAATTGAATGCCAGACCTGGAGTCAGAAAGACCTGGGTTCAAACCTGACCTCAGATACTTCCTAGCTATGTGACCCTGGACGAGTGACTTGACCCATTTGCCTAGCCCTTGCCCTTCTGTCTTGAAGCTGTTACTAAGAGAGAAAGTAAAGATTAAAAACAAGAATATTGTTAAGGTGCAGGATGCCATAATTAATAGAAAGCTGGCCTCAGCCTGGAAGACCTGGGTTTTAGCACAGTGTCAGGCATATAGCAAGCACTTAACCAATTCTTGTCAACTGGCTGCCTGACTGCTAAATAGTTATCTGTCTGAGTGGGTCACTTCTGATATCTAGGCTTCATTTTCCAGGTCTGTCAAATGAGGGGTTTGGAATATATGATCTCCATGGTGCTTTCCAGCTAAGGAAAGAGGTGGGTGAAAAGAATCAGAGGACATAGAGTACTTAAAGCAAGTAGCATGGGGATAGAAAGTTGAAGAGCTGCAGTCAGAAGTCCTGAGGGAGAAAAGAGGGCACTGATGGATGGATGGATGGATGGATGAGAGCACCAAGGAAAACATGCTAATTCACCATTTCGCCAAGGCCCAGTCCTGGCTGCTCTGAATTCTGGGTAATAACAGGTGCTCCCAACAAACAGATTCTGCCATCATTTGCAATTTTCTCTTTTTTAATTCCTGGACTAATTTGCCCTAATTAGTTCACTCTCTTGTGACTATTCTATTTATGGAAAGGCAAAGGCCTTAAAGATTATCTTTTCTCACTTCTTCATTTGATAGTTGAGAAAACTGAAGCTGAGATTAAGTAATGTGCTCAAAATCACACAGGCAGTAAATGGCAGAACCAAGATTTAGAATCTTTTTCTTCCTTTATAATATCTTATTGGCGATTTCATCAGCTCTCATGGGATCAACTATTATTTCTATGTGGATCATCTCTAAATCTAGAAATATAAGTAAATATAAATGTTAATATATACATCCATCCATATATTATATATATATATGAATAGGGACATATGTGTGTATATGTGTATATACACACACACATATGTCTCCAGACCCATATCACTAAATACATTTTGTATATATGAAGTTGAATGTCCTACAAGCATCAAAACATTTCCTTTGAAATTTTCTTATTATTGCTGAGGGCACAATCATCCTCCTATTCACCGAAATCTATAACCTCAATATATACTCAATTACTCACACTCATCTCATATATCTAATCAGGTATTAAACCCCATTTCTCCACTTAATATATCTCTCATATACATTTTTTCCTCTCCATTCTTACAATCAACATCCTAGTACACATCTTTAACATTTCTCAACTGGACTATTTCAGTAACTTCTTCATTGGTCAAGACAAGTCAAATGAAAAAGAAAGCATTTAGTAGAAGGACCTAGTATTTTCCAGGCACTGTGGAAGACAAAAGACAATCTATCCTCTCAAGAAGTTCATAGTCTAATGGTTGAGACAGTATGCAAACAACTATGTAAAAATAAGATACTTTGGAGATAAATCTCCAAACTCAATCTCCAATCTACATTGGAGATAATCACAGAGAAAAGGCACTAGCATTAAGGGGTATCAGAAAAAGATTTCTTATAAAGGGTAGGATTTTAATCAGGAATTGAAGGAAGTAATGGAACCCAGGAGGCAGAGATGAGAAGGAAGAGAATTTCAAGTAGGGGAGAAATCAAGAGAAGATGCATAAGATATGGAATGCCTTTTGTATGTGAAACTGCGACCAACTGGGTGGCAGAATGCTTTGAGGGGAGTAAAGTGTAAAAAGGGTAGAAAGGGAGAAAGGAGCCAGAATAAAAAGGACTTTAAAAATGAAAGAGAGAATTTTAAATTTGATCCTAGAGATAATAGGAAACCACTGGAGTTTCTGAGTAGGTGTGATAAGAATGGAGTGATATTGTCAGTCCTGTGCTATAAGATCAGTTTGAGACCTTAGGAGAACCTGGAATGGGGAGAGCCTTGAGGCAAGGTGATCAACCAGAAGGCTATTGTAATAGACCAGAAATGAGGTGATGAGGGCCTGGACCAACACAATGGCAGTGTCAAAGGAGAGAGTGGAATATATATACAAGAGATATTATGGAAGTAGAATTGATAGGATTGGCAGCCAGAGAGGAAGATAAGAGAGAGTGGAATAAGAGAAAATGAAGAGTTAAAAATAACACTTTGACAGGGACCTGGATGACTAGGAGGAAAGTGTGCCCTCAAAACAGTAATGGAAAGTTGGGAAGAGGGGAGGGTTTTGGGGAAAAGATAATGAGTTCAATATTAGGTATGTTAAGTTTAAGATGCTTATGAGATTAAGCAGTTTGAGATGAAAGAATTGGATGTCCATTCATTTTTCAAATGCATACTGAAATGAGTCAAATATATTAGAATACAAGTCATTCCCCAATTGATAAAAGGTCAATAGATCTAAACAGACAGTTGTCAGATAAAATTATTAAAGCTATCTATAGCCATTTGAAAAAATGCTGTACATCATGATTATTTAGAGAAATGCAAATTAAAACACTCTGAGATACCACCTTACACCTATCTGATTGTCTATTATGACAGAAAAGGAAAATAACAGAAATTTGAGACACTAATGTCCTGTTGGAAGAGTTGTCAACTGATTCAGCTATTCTGGAAAGCAATTTGGATCTCTTCCTGAAGTGCTATAAAACATTAACAGAAATACCATTATTAAGTCTGTGTCCCAAAGAGAAAAAAAGAAAAAGAAAAAAACAAAATTACAAAAATATTTAAAGCAACTCTCCTTATGGTGACAAAGAACTGGAAAGTGAGGGGATAGTCATCAATTGGGGCATGGCTAACTTATAGTGTGTGATTATAATGAAATACTATTGTGCTAAAAGAAATAACAAGCAGGTGGATTTCAAAAAACCTGGAAAATCTTATTATATGAACTACTACAAAATAAAGTAAGCAGAACCAGAACATTGTACATAGTAACAGCTATATTATATGATGAACAACTGTGAATAACTGAATAACAGCTATTCTCAACAATACGATGATCTAAGACAATCCTAAAAGTTTCTCATGATGAGAACTGCCATCTGCTTCAAAAGAAAGAACAGATATATTCTAAATCTAGACCGAACCGTATTATTCTTTACTTTTTCTTCATTTTCTTTTCAACTGAATTTTCTTCCACAAAAGGGTTAATATGAAAAATGTTTTACAGGATTCCATATGTAAAATCTATATTGGATGGAGGAGGAATGGGAGGGAGGGAGAGAATTTGGAACTCAAAATTGAAAAAAAAATGTTAAAAAATTGGCTTTATGTGTAATTGAGGAAAAATAAAATATTATCAAATTAAAAAAAGAAAACAACTAGAGGGCAAGAGAGAAAGGTTGGGGCTATAAAAGTAAGTAGATCTGAGAATATTATGCAGAGATATCATAACTGAACTTATTGGAGTTGATTAGATTACCTAATAAAATAGAGAAGAGAAGAGGGTCCAGGACAGAGCTTTGTGGTACACTCATAAGCATAACTTGGATAAAGATTCAACAAAGGAGACAGAGGAGGAGTGATTAGACCTGTAGAAGAACCAGTGGAGAGCAGTATTACTAAAATCTAGAGAGAAGAGATTATTAAAAAGAAGGCTATTGACAATGCCAAAGAGATGAGAGAGAAAGGCCATTAGATTTGGCAATTAAGAGTGTGTTGGTGACTTTGGAGAGAACAGTATAAATTGAATGATAAGTTTGGAAGTTGAACTATAGAGTTAAGAATTGTGAAAAGAAAGGAAGTTGAGGCACTGGTTTTAAGACAATTTTCTCAGGAGCTTAGCAGTTAAATGGGAAGAGATCTAGAGCAATAGTTAATGGGGATATATGGCTCAAATTATTATATATTTTTTGAGGATGAGGAACACATGGGAATGTTTGTAGGTAGCAAACAAGCAGCCAATGGGGACAATCTACTGGAGACAATATGCATATAGAGGGGTTTACATTAATGAGAAGGACCACCTTCTTCCTGTAAAATGAGATGAAGAAGATAGAGAAGAAAGTATCTGAAAGATGTGAGATGAGGAAGAAGGAAGAAGAGGGAACTGCAATTTTTTCTCAGTAAAATATAAAGAAAAGTTTTAAGCTTAAGAGAGGGGCAGGGGAGACATGGCAAATTTAAGGAGGGACAAAAAAGTGTGGAAAAGCTGAATGAGATAATGAATGAATCAGTCAATTGGTGTAAAAAAGATTACCTTGCTGCAGTGAGGGCTCAGTTGGAATATTATGTAATATAAATTTGTGATAGACACAGTCAGCATGCTTTTCACAACTTTCTCCAGTCTCACTTAATAACAAAAGAATAGGACTAAAGTCACTGAAAGTGGAGAGTAACATAAGGCGGAGGCTTGGCAGAACAAGATTAATAATAGGATAATGCAAGGGGCTCAAGAGAAAATAGTATAGAGTTGAACTGATTCACTAAGGACTCAAGATGATGAAGGGAGGAGAGTGTAGATAGTAAAGGAGTGTAGCCTCAGAAAGAACTGAGGGTTCAAAGGGTTGCAAGTCAGTTGCAGTGAGGATGAAGAACAAGGATTGGGGATGCAAGGCAAAGGGAGAAGTTAATTACTATGAGGGAATTTCAGAGCTCATGAACCTGAAAAAGGAACATTAGTGATCGACAGTAAGATCAAGGGAATGGCCATCTGTTCTTTTAAATTTAATTAGTTCCTATATATTTTGGACATCAGACCTTTATCACAGAAACTTGTTACACAGTTCCTCCCCCAGTTTTCTGTCTCCCTATAATTTTTACCATATTATTTTTGTTTATCAAAAAATGTTTTAGCACTACATAATCAAATTGTCCATTTCAGTTTCTGTGATTCTCTCTATCCCTTGTTCGGTCATGAGTTCTTTCCCTAGTCATCATTGTGAAAAATATTTACTTCCTTGTTTTTTTTTCCATTTGTTTGTGATGCAATCTTTGATATCTAGGCTATGGGTCCATTTGAAGTTTATGTTGGTGTATGGAGTGAGGTATTGGTTTATATATGAATTCTTTTAGATTATTTTCCAGGTTTCCTAGCAGTTTTTGTCAATGTCTTTACTACAGAGGTTGGGATCGTTGAGGTCAATTCTACCATATTCATTTGTTTCTATGTGTTTTGTACCTAATCTAGCTCATTGATTCATCTCTTTCTTTTTAACTAATACCAAATAGCTTTGATGATCATTGCTTACATTGTTTATGAATGGAGTTACTTATTAATTGTTTCCCTCCATTAGAATGTGAAATCCTGGAGGGCAGGGATCATTATTGTCTTTCTTGGCCTTGCCAGAGCATAGCACAGTGCCTGGAACATAGTGCGTGTCTGGTGATTGACTGACTAAATGAACCCAGGTCCTCTGACTCGAAATCGAATATTCTTTCCACCCAGCAAGTTATGCCCTGTGATTTACTCAAGTCACTAAGCATAACTTGAAAGGGACATTCATTCAAGTGATATAGAAGTGGAATAGAGTGTTATTGGCAGATCCAAATCTGAGTCAAGTAATATTACACTCAAATGAAATCACTTGCTGGGAATATTTCCTTCCCCACATTTTCATTATGTGCCTTTGATCAATGACACTGAAATCCATCAATGACCAATAAACTTTTATTATTTGTGATGTGTAGATGGATGGTAAATGGATAAAAACTTCACATCTCTATTCACTCCTTTTTTCATTGCAGATACTTTAATAAAGACCTTCATTCCTGCTTCCAAAAGGTTTTTTTTTTTGCCTGCACTCCCTCTTCTTTCAATTCATCCTTCAAAAGACATCAAAGGACTACCATAATTACATATATCTATGTATATATACATATACATGTTTTTTTAAAATGCATAGATCTTGTCATTTCATTCCTCTTGCCAAATCTGTCCTGGCTCCCTTTTAACACCTGGAAAATGTCTAGGCTACTTTGTCTGGCATTCTAATCCTCATTCTTCTGATGCCACTTTCTCCCCAATCTTCCCTTCTACCACTTTTTTTCATGCCCTCTGAAGTTCGTTCAAACTAGACTGCGGATGGAGCAACAACCTTGATGTCAGAAAAATTCATCTCCTTGAATTCAAAGTCAGCCTCAGGTATTTACTAGCCATGGGACTCTGGACAAGCCATTTAACCCTGTTTGCCTCAGTTTCTTCATCTGTAAAATGAGCTGGAGAAGGAAATGACCAACCATTCCAGGATCTCTGGCAAGAAAATCCCAAATGGTGTCACAAAGCATCAAATGCTGTCCTGACTGAAAAATGACTGAACAACAAAAACAAATGTCTCCTAAGGGATTTTAGATCCTATATTTAGAGCTCAAAGGGATTTTAGTGATAATTAAGTCCAACTCCTTCATTTTGTAAATGAGATCATTTGTCCCAGAGGTTAAATACCTTGAACAGGGTCACACAACTAGTAAATATCAGAGGTGAGATTTGAACCCAGGTATTCATGATACCCAAGCCCAGCATTCTAGTCGCTATTCCTTGTTATTTCTGCTAAGATGGAAGATGTTGGAATGCTTAGAAGAATTCTCTGTGGCCAAATCTGTGATCTCAGGCATGCTCTCAGATACTCTCTTATAAAAATATTCCTAGATACACATTGTAGGGCTTGGAATACTTCATCGTAAGGAATAATAATGAGTATGCATTTCTTGTGGAATGTTGGATACTGTCTTTCAGTGCAGCTATTTAAAAGAATATAGTATGACAGGCAGCTATAATAGCACAGTGAATAGAGCACTGGGTTCAAATCTGACCTCAGACACAACTTTACTGTGTGACCATGGGCAGGTCATTTATTTCCAATTGCCTAGCCCCTGCCACACTTATTTCTTAGAATTTATGCTAAGACAGAAGTTAAGGGTTAGAGTTATTAAAAAAAATGAAAGAATGTGGTGTGAATTCATTATTATAATTATATCACATATTATTATGTATTCTATAATAATTATATATTATTAATATTACATATCATATAATAATTATATATTATAGTGATGTTAATAATGTAAATATTGTAATATAATGAAAACAAAATAAGATAATAATAACAAATAAATATGAAAATAAAAATGAATATCAATGTAGAATGTCAAAGCTAGAAAGGGCCTCTAAAAGTATATATATGTCACTGTCTCCATTTTATAGACAAGAAAACTGAGGCTGACAGAGCCTATACAACTATTAGTGGTAGAATTAGAAATAGAACTTAAACTCTTCTCTCTTCATTTTTGGATAATGAGAATGATAATAATGATAAACACATTTATATATTTCAAGTTGTCAAAGTACTTTCTATTCACTTCAATTTAACAAGCATGCTTATTATATGCTTATTATTATTAAATGCTTATTATATGCTAAATGCTCTGTTAGATGTTAAAGATACAAAGATAAAACGAAAAGCATCCAATATAATTCAACTTATTTGTTAAATGTCTATTATGCTCCAGTCACTATAATATGCACTAGAGACCCAAAGACAAAAATGAAAACAATCTTTACTCTTAAAGCATTTATATTCTTCTGAGGCAAACAAAATATTGACAGTTAAGTCAATATAAAATATATGTGAAATAAAAATAAAGAAATTTAGGGGAATGGGGCGAGACAGAGTATTAACAATGGGAGGATCTGGAATTGAATCTCTTTTTTTTTTAACCCTTAACTTCTGTGTATTGGCTCATAGGTGGAAGAATGTAAGGGTGGACAATGGGGGTCAAGTGACTTGCCCAGGGTCACACAGCTGGGAAGTGTCTGAGGCCGGATTTGAACCTAGGACCTCCCGTCTCTAGGCCTGACTCTCAATCCACTGAGCTACCCAGCTGCCCCCTGAAATTGAATCTCGAAGGGAATTAGGGATTATTCCAAAAGACAGAAATAAGGAAGGAGTTCCAAATATAGGAAAAAGAAAAAAAAAAGTCATGCACAGGCTGAGGTATACTGTAGCCAGCTTGAAGCAGATTGCAAGGCTGATTGTTAAATTTTCAGAGTGAGCATTTACACTTTGGAAATCGACAACCACTATAAATCAGTGTTTGATTTAATTGTTTTGCGATTGTCTAGACTTAAGAAAGTGATCAGGGGTAGCTGGGTGACTCAGTAGATTGAGAATCAGACCTAGAGATGGGAGGTCCTGGGTTCAAATCTGGCCTCAGACACTTCCTAGCCATGTGACCCTGGGCGAGTCACTTGACCCCCATTGCCTGGCCCTTACCATTCTTCTGCCTTGGATCCAATACACAGTATTGACTCCAAGATGGAAGGTAAGGGTTTAAAAAAAAGAAAAAAGAAAAAAAGAAAGTGATCATATGAATAATGCAGATTAGCTGTAAAAAACTATTGGATTTCTTTTTTTTTTTTAATTTTTCAGAGAATTAGTATTTAAGCATTTATCAGTACAACCCTATGCATCAGGAACTTCAAATCAGCCAAGTTAAGGGAGAATAGAGTATTTAAAGGGGAGTAAGTTGAAACAACCTGGAAAAATAAATTGGATCCAGATTATGGAGGGCTTTAAATATGACTTGGGCCAAGCAGAGGAGTTTATGTTTTAACCCAGGAGAGTAAGGGAACCAATGAAGCATTCTGAGCAGGGGAATGATATGGTCCTTAGCTTATGTCCTCACGATGGCCCTGTCTTTTGCTCTCCATGATAGACCCCGTGACAGATTAGGAGGAAAGACTATAAACTATCACTGGCCAAGTTTAGATGTTAGCAAGGATAGGTGGCTCCGTGACTTTGGTCCACTAGAGAGATCTTTCCATAGTTATGACAAACAAACCAGAATGAGACCTCCACAATTGTTTTCTTCTTTACTTGTTTTTACAAGTACAAGTCCCAATTTTTAAGTGGTTGGTTGCTTGTATTTGAATTGGCACTATTCATAACTGTAATTATGTAAAATAAGGTAATTGGGGCCAGCTCATTGGAAATATGTAGTGCAAATTCAAGTAATGTCACCGCTTCTGAGGATTTGCACTCTTAGGGACCTAGTTGTGCACTTATTAGCAGGGCTTTAAAAATTAATTTAAACTCTGGTGGTGATGGGAACATTTCTTAATTTATCTCCTGAAAAAGTTGTTTTATTTAAAAGGTTCATAAGTAATGAAATGAGTGGTAGTGAGGAAGATGATCTTTTTCAATGGTTTTGGAATTATACTAGATTTTCAAATACCCTATAGTTGTCTTTATTAATTACACATGTGTGGCACAAGCAGCTAGTGAATTTGCTAGGGGACTTCTCTCAGGTACAAGCAGTGCACTAACATAAAAATACATTCAAGTTAAGAAACAAAATTCATTATTTTGTGAATGTCCTGACTTCCTTTTTCTTTTTTTCCCCCTGATTTTGACTGATAATTTTAGTTTAAGCTAAAACATTTGGGTCACCCTTCACATCCTACTCTCTTCCTGTGCCTAGTAAGCTATCCCCTGTAACAATAAAAAAAGAAATAAAAAATCACTATATCTGCCATATTCAACAATATATATACAGAATTCCACAACCAGAATTCCCCACTTTTGCAAAGAAAGAGAAGAGATGCATTTTCGTAACTCTTTTTCAACTGCAAGTTCTTCACAAAGCAGTGCTGAAGAGTGTTTCATAGGGACCTAGAAAGCTGGTAGGCATCTAAATAGTTTGGGGATAATTGATTTATGGAATTGATTAAAGCTATTTTCTCTTTTTTTCCTGATAACTCTCAAATAAGACATATAAGAACAAAGGTTTTTAGGTGGCACAGTAGAGAGTATTCCAGACCTGGAGTCAGAAAGTCTCATCTTCCTCAGTTCAAATCTGGTCTCAGACACTTGAGTTGTGTAACTTTGGGAAAGTCACTTATCTCTGTTTGCCTTAATTTTCTTATCTGTAAAATGAGCTGAACAAGGAAATGGCAAGACACTCCAGGATCTCTGGCAAGAAAACACCAAATGGGATCATGAAGAGTTAGACACAACTGCAACAATTAAACAAAATTATGGAGCAAAGTGAACAAGGGAAAGAACATTGGCTTTTGAATTAGAAGAACTGGGTTAATACCCCACCTCTGATATTTTCCATCTGTGTGACTTTGAGCAAATCTTACTTAAATTCGTTGAGCCCCAGAGTCCTCCTCTATAAAATGAGGATGTTGGATTAGGTGCCCCTGAGGTCCCTCCTAGGTCTAGCTCAAAGATCCAGAGAGGATATGCAGAAAAAAAATTGTGCCTAAATATTATTAAATTAACTAATTAATTTGTTTGCTATATTACAATACCCAGTTAACACCTTCTCTTTCCTTCTTCCATTAAAGAAAGCATCCTTTGACCAATATATATATAACTGTGTCTTACTCATTTCTATCAATTCTCTGGAGGTAGACATGCACAAGACATTTTTCAAACAATATCCCTCTTGCTGTATATAATGTTTTCTTGCTTTTGCTCATTTCATTTTTCATAATTTAATTTAGATCTTTGGATGTCTTTCTCAAATTAACCTGTTCATCATTTCTTATGGCATAGTAATATTCCATCATAATCATATGCCACAACTTTTGTAGCCACTACCCATTTGATGAGTATTCCTTCAATTTCCAGTTCTTTGCAGCTACAAAGAGAATTTCTATAAATGATTTAGAACATATAGTTTCTTTTCCATTTTCCTTGATCACATTAGAAATTTATTTATTATTTATTATTTATTATTCTTTATTCATTAAATTATTTATTTAATCTAATAGTGTTATCTCTGGGTCAAAGGGGATACACAGTTTTATAACTCTTTGAATGTAATTCCACATTGTTTTCCAAAATGGTTTTATCAGTTCACAGTCCCACCAACAGTATATTAGTATCTTTATTTTTCCACATTCCCTCCAACATTTCTCATTTTGCCTTTTTTTTTTATTTTAGTCAATCTGTAGTTGTGAGATTATATCTCAGTTCTTTTGATTTGCAATTCTCTAATCAGTAATGATTTAGACCATTTTTCTTATATATAGCTTTGATTTCTTCATCCATGAGCTGTCTGTTCATTTCTTTTCACTATTTATTGATTGAGAAATGACTCAGATTCCTATATGTTTGGCAAAGTTCTTTTTACATTTTAGATATGAGACCTCTGTCCAAGAAACGGTGTATAAAAATTTTCCCAACTTACTGCTTTCCTTTGAATCTTAGTTACCTTACTTTTATTTGTAAAAAAATATACCTTTTAATATAATATATTCAAAATTATCTGTTTAACATATATTTCACAATACTTTCTAGCTCTCATTTGCTCACATATTCATCTCCAAACCATAAATTAGATAGGTAAAGTGTTTCTTGTTCTTCCAATTTGCTTATGACATCTCCCTTTATGTCAAGGTCATATATCCATCTTGAACTTAACTTTGCAAATGGTGTAAGATATTGATTTATATATAATTTCTGCCAGATTGCTTTCTAGTTTTCCTAACAATTTTTACCAAATATTGAGTTCTTATTCCCAAAACTTAGATCTTAACTTCTGTCCAACACAAGATTATTATAATCTTTTACAACTATTTGTTATATGTCTGTTCTGTACCACTGATATACATTTCTATTTCTTAGTTACCTTTATATAATTTTGATAATTACTGCTTCATAATATAGGTCAAAATCTGATACTGCTAGACCACCTTTCTTTACTTTTTTTAAAAAACTAATTTGTCTGATATTCTTGACCTTTTATTTTTCCAAATGCATTTTATTATTTTTTCTAGTTCATAAAAATAATTTTTTGTAATTTAGTTGGGATGACATTGAATAAATACATTAGCCTAGGTAGGATGGTAGGAGTGTCATTTTAATTATATTGCCTCTGCCCACTCATGAACAATTAATACTGTTGTGTTGTGAGTTTTATTGTGGGAATGTGAATACTGGCTCTTGCCCAAAGAATTGCAGCTCAAATGCCTTCATTTTAAGTGTTTTCCTGCTCCCTTATTAAATATAATTTTATTGCATTATGGTCTGAAAAGTATGTATTTGATGTTTTTGTCTTTTTTATACTTAACTATGAAGTTTTTGTGTCTTCATATATGGCCAGTTTTTGTAAAGATAAAAAATGCCACTGAGAAAAAAAGTATATTCCTTTCTCTCCTCATAAAATTCTCTCTGATATCTAGATTATCTAAGATTTTATTTATTTCCTTGGCTTATTTATTAATCCTTCACTATTATATTTTTGTTAACAATTTCCACTTCTAACTCTTTTAGATTTTCCTTTAAAAATTTGAATGCTTTTATAGCCACACTTTTTGGAAAATGAAGGGATGCTCTTCGATTGGGGAATGGTTAAACAAATTGTGGTATCAGTTGGTGATGGAATACTATTGTGCTAAAAGGGATGATGAACTGGAGGAATACCATGTAAACTGAAATAACCTCCAGAAATTGATGTAGATTGAAAGGAGAAGAACCAGGAGAACCTTACAAACACAGACAGATACACTGTGGCACAATCAAATGTAATGGACTTCTCTACTAGCAGCAATACAATGATTCAAGACATTTCTGAGGGATCTATGAGAAAGAACACTATCCACATCCAGAGAAAGAATTGTGGGAGCAGAGACACAGAAGAAAAACAATTTCTTGATCACACGTATTGATGAGGATATGATTGGGAATGCAGACTCCAGATGATCTCCCAGTGCAAATCAATAATTTGGAAATAGGTCTTGATTAATGACACATGTAAAACCCAATTGAATTGCTCATTGGGAGGGGGGGTGGGAAGAGAAGAGGAAAGGAACATAAATCATGGAACCATGGAAAATTTTCTTAATTAATCAATAGAAAAAATTTGAATGCTCTAACATGTATTGTATAATGATTTAGTATTGACAATGTTTTTTTATGGTGCCTTTTAACATAATGTAGTTTCCACATTTATCTCTTTATTAAGATCTATTTTAGCCTTACCTTGGTCTTAGATCATTGTTGCCACCTCTCGTTTTTGTTTTGTCAGCTGAAGCATAATATATTTTACTAAATTCCTCTATTTTTTACTCTATGTATGTCTCTCATGTTTAAGTGTTTCTTGAAGGCAACAAATTGTTGGGTTTTGGTTTTTCATCCTTTCTGCTCTCTGTTTCCATTATAGGGGTGAATTCATCCTATTCATAATCAAAGTTATGATTATTAGTTTGGTATTTCCCTCCATTCTATTTTTTCCTCCCTTTTTCCCTTCCCCATTTCTCTTTTTATATAATTCCTCTAAAGAAATCCAATTTTTTCTAACCACAACCTCTCCAACCCCACTACTTCTTCAGTCCCTCCCTTATTTTTGTTCCCCACTCTTCTAAGGTTCCCTTTCTTGTCTCTTCCCTTTATCCTCCTACTTGTTAATCTATTTATTATTCTATGGGTCTGGTCTCTGTCTTACCCTCTTATATGTTTGTATGAAATAACTCTATTATTCCCTCCCTTGTATTATTCCCTTGCCCTCTTTTTTCTTAATCTGTATTCCCTTTTATAATTCCCTCTCTTAATCTTTATTCTTCCCTCTCCTATCTTCTTATACGTTAAGAAAAATTTTATTCTTCTACATATGTTTCTCTCCTTTACCAATTGAGAATTAGATACTAGCATTACCAGCCCTCCATCCCATCCCATGAATTAATGATATCATTCTTAAAGTTTAAATATATCACTTTAGCAGGTAAGAATTAAAAAATTTGACCTTATTATATCCTTTATAACTGGTCTTTCATGTTATATTCTCATGGTTCTTTTCATTCTTGTAGATCAAATTTCCCATTCAGTTCTGGACTTTTCTTCATGATTATTTGAAAGTCATTTATTTCATTAAATAGCCATTTTTCTCCCCTCCACCCCCCTCCCACTTCCCCTTGTTTAATGACACTGAGCTTTCCTGGGCAGGTTATTCTTGATTGTAAACCTAACTTCTCTTCAAAATATTGTATTCTATGCCCTTCATTGTTTTGATGTAGGAGCTGCTAAATTTTGCATTATCCTAATTGTACCTTTATAGTATTTAAACTATTTCTTGTTTATAGCATGTTCTCCTTAACCTATGAGTCAAAAAACAGCTATAATGTTCCTGTGAGTTTTCCTATTGGGATCTGTTACATGTGTGCTTGATGAATTCTTTCAAGTTCTACTTTATCTTCTAGTTCCAAAATTTCAGGGCAATTTTCTTTAATAATTTCTTGAGAAATAGTGTTTAAACTCTTTTCTTTAAAATTCTTTTTGTTTTTAACTCTTCTTTCAAGTAGTCCAAGAATTCTTTTTGTGTATGTGTGTGTGTCTTCTCAATTTGTTTTCTTGGTCAGTTGCTTTTGCAATAGGATAATTCCTATCCTCTTATATTTTAATTTTTTAAATTTAGTTTTATTATTTCTAAGAAGTTATCAGCTTCTTCTTGCCATTTCTAATTTTTAATGAATTATTTTCTTCAGTGAGTTTTTGAATCTCTTTTCTCAATTGGTTAGCCTTTCATAATTTTCTATGTTTTCTTGCCTTGCTTTTATTTTTTCTTTAATTATTCCACAACCTCTGTCATTTTGTTTTTAAAGTCTTTTGAAAGTTCATTGAAAAACTCTTTTTGGGCTTGTGTCCATTTTATGTTTTCCTTTAATGTTTTAGAAGCTATTTTTATTTCAGTGTCTGCTAAATTCAAATCCTGTTCTTTATTTCCAAAGAAGTTGACTATGGTTGGGTTCTTTCTCTTTTAAAATATTTAATTGTAAATTTTGTTGGTGTCAGACTCTTCTCTTTGAATGTTGAGGATAATGTTTCAGGATTTGTCTGTTGTTATTGTCATTGTTGTTTCCTGAACTCTCTGGGGGTCTTTGACCTCTTGGTTCTTCTAATTTTTGTGTCGTAAGGTCCACAGCAAAGCTCTTACCCCATGTAGTTTCTCCAGAAATCATGTCTTCTTTCCCCTCTGTCCTGAAACCACAATCAAGATCTCCATTCTCCCAGGGTTCTCATTTGCCTCCAACTACATTCACTTAGGTGTACTCACTCCTCCTTTTCTGAAACCACAGTATGATACTGTATGTAGTCAGCACAAATAAGCCTCACAGCCTTCTCTCAGTTGGCTGCCTGTATAGTTGAAGATTCCAAAGCTGACATTGCAGCCTACACAGCTGCCATCTCTTTATTTGGTTATTAGAAAGCCACGTAGGGCCCTCTGAGCTTCTTTCCAAGTTGTCTTAAATTGAACAGTTGTTTTCCCCCGACTCTTAACTATTTATGCCTCTTCAACGTTCACTCAGGGACACTATTTCTAACTATTTGTGGGGGAATTTGAAGAGTGTGGTAATCCTCTGACCTATTCTGCCATCTTTCCAGAATGCCTAAATCTTGGGGCAGTTAGATGGCACAATGGATAGAATGCTGGGCTTAGAATCAAGAAGACTCATCTTCATAATTTCAAATCTGGTCTCTGACCGTTATCAGCATATGACCCTGGGCAAGTCACTTAACCCTGTTTGCCTCAGTTTCCTCATCTGTCAAATAAGCTGAGGAAAGGAATGGCAAATCACTCTTTGTTTCTTTGCCAAGAAAACCCCCAATGGGGTCATGAAGCATTAGAAACAACTCATCAACATCTTTAATAGTGAAAAGAATGAAGGGATAGTAGAGTACAAAGACCTTTGTATGAAAATATTGGTTTTAAATTTGAGCTGAAAAATATTGGGAACAGGAAGTCTTTCTCTTGTTTGTCATTTATTTGAATCTGACGTGTTAACCTAAGTTTTAACTGTGCAGCTTGGCTAATGCATCCATAAAAAGTCCTCTCAGAGGAGGGACTGCTGCAGCTATTTTTTTAAATACATAATACTCATTATAAATGAATTCTCCCTGACAACTAACTAGGGGAATATCTTAATCTACATAGACAAGATCATATTCTTCAAAGAAGTCATCTTAAGTTCTATATTCCATTAATAGGAAGGATTTCATTAAGGCTCAGGAGTGATTTGCAAACTAATGTTGTTTTGAATGTTCCTAATATACAGCATTGTTGTTGGGTTTATCTATTGAATTAGTCCCTCTCGGCATGCATTACACTGGGAGTAATCTTGGGGAATGGGAGTGAAATTGAACCTTGCTTCGTGCTTTGATTACCTGTATTATTATTACTTTTTCCTCTGAAAGACTTAAAAAAACCCAATTAAATTATTCTTGGGAATAGGATGAGAACAAATATTATTCTCCTGTGCAGATATACCAGAGGAAAGTTAGCACAAATGTTTCCAAGGAACAGAAGACAATGCAGCTTCCAGTAAGTACGTCTTGTCACAAGTCTATAGATTACACGTCTTACATTAACACCCAATGCGACATATTTCAGTAGAAGGGATATTGGAAGTAGAATTATACGTGGAATGCACCAGGCATAAAACATTAGCAAACAATCCAAGGGTTACCGAAGCGGTTGTACTGCGGTTTGCTGTTTCCCCTGCCCCCTCTCCTGTTGTTGCCAACGGATTCCGTGGCATTGAGAGACTCTTGGGCCAAGCGATAAAGGTGATGAATGTCTGTTTTGAATTAGCTCCCGTTATGGCAAAGTACTGGTTGATCTGAGCTCTTTCACTCATGACAATTCTTATGTATCTCATCCTTTTCTATAAAAATGAACACTATCTGAGCAATATCTCCTTGAAATGCTATTGCTGACAAGAAGACTCCTCTCCGGAGATAAAAGATGGATGTGAATCATTGAACTGACATTCGGAGTGCCAGCGGAAGATTGTACTGGACAGGCCCCAATTACTCAGCTGTAAACTTGATCTCTGCCCACTCCCCCACCCTTCCCTTAGCACCCACCTTACCAAGAAACCACCAAATGGTGATTTTTTTGAAATTAAAAATAAAAAAGAAAGGATAATAAATTATATGGCTTTGTTGAATGCTTAAAAAAAAAGTTTGTGCCCTCTATCTGTAGAATAGTTCTTTTTTTAAATATATATACTGACATTTCATTTTATTGTATTTTCTATAGTCCATATTTGATTTAAATTACATGTAAAAACAAATTTTAGCTTTCATGAGCACTTATTTTCTGTACATAACTCTCAAATACAATTATTATGGGTGGTGCAGTGGACAGAGTACTAAGTCTAACGTCAGGAAGGCACATTTCTTCCTTAGTTCAAGACTAGCCTCAAACACTTACTAGCCGTGTGATCTTGGGCAAGTTATTTAATCCTGTTTGTCTCAATTTCCTCATCTATAAAAGGAGAAGGAAATGACAGACTACTCCAGGATCTTTGCCAAAAAAAAAAAAAAACCTAAATGAGATCACAAAGAATTGAACACTATCGATAAATGACTGAACAAAAATAATTACATCTAACCATATATACAGATATCCATTCTTCATGGGGTTTAGTTAGGGCTGTGGTATCCCCATGATCTGGAAAATCAGTGTAAAATTTTTTGGCCTTTCTTTCATATTAAAGAAAAAGTCTGAACTTGCTGTTTTTTTTTCTTGTTTAGGGATGTTTACAGTACACTCTTATTGTAAAATTTTGTTTTAAATATTTGGTTATCGGATATATATGTGTCAATGTAAAGTAAAATGCTGTCTGAAAAGGAAATAAAAATATCTAAAAACGAAACAAATTTGAGGAGGATAATACTGAATATACTGCACAGGAAATATTATACAAAATGGTACATACATTTTTGCATTTATGAATTACTAAACTTTTTTTTCTCTAAACCCTTAACTTCTATGTATTGGCTCCTAGGTGGAAGAGTGGTAAGGGTGGGCAATGGGGGTCAAGTGACTTCTGAGACCAGAATTGAACCTAGGACCTCCCATCTCTAGGTCTGACTTTCAATCCACTGAGCTACACAGCTGCCCCCGAATTACTAAACTTTTAAAGATAACTACATTTTTAGCTTTTGTATGTCTTCAACTGGCTTTCATATTCTTTTCACATTTAACTTTCTACTTATTTTAACCTTAAAAAAAGAAATTGTGCATATTTGTGGTATTAAAAGATAAAATATGTTTCTAGAATATACACACACACATACACACACACACATATATATATATGTATATATATATATATTATGCACTTCAGAGTTTCTAAACTTTCTGTGTTGTCTCCTGGCTTTTGTCTGTTGTCTGTGGCTTCCATAAAACTCTCCCCAAATTCCCATTTAGTTTTTCATGCCAACCTGCAATATATCAAAACTGTGAAAGTTGTAGTGTGGAAGGGAGACTTGAAGAGCTTAATTCCATGTGCTTATTAACCTCTATAAAGAACAGAGATCATAGTTATTATCAAATAATAGATGTAGAGCTGGAAAGGATCTTAGAATTCATGTTCACACTGTTCATGCTATACATGAGGAGGCTGAGACCTAGAATGGTGAAAGGACTTGCCCAAAGTCATACAGGTTGTAAGGAGCAGGAGCTGGGATTTGGCCAGTGATTTTTTGACTCCAAGTCCAGTGCTTTTTCTACCACTATTTTAACCTGAACTTTGCATCTCCCCTAACACCAAGAAAAGTAGGTGTGATATCAATGTTTGTTCTAGCGCATGGTGGTATCAATTTCTTCCTTACTTCAAGTGATGTGATTTAATCAGTGAAGTTCTTTCTTCCATATGGATCATAATCTTTCTCTGAAGGAATTACTTTGGCTGAAAATTCATCACCCTGTACCCAATAGGGTGATAAGCACCTCTAAACTTGATAGAGTTGTCCTTGAGTGACAGAAATATAGCCTATTGCCTAGTCCATATTCCAAGTCTTTAGAGCATGGGATTGGCAAATTATTTCCAAGAATAATTTAATTTGGTAAGACCTATCAGAGTTTATAGTCCACTGGTGTAGCCTTTCAAAATACTGGATTACTTTCTTGCAAAGATGGGTCAACTGAAGTAGGTAGCTGGCACAGTGGATGGCTCCATGGCTATGGATTCAGAAAGGCTTAAATTCAAATCTGGCCTCAGAAATTACTAGCTGTGTAACCTTGGGTAAATTGATTACCCTCTGTTTGCCTTAGTTTTCTCATCTGTGAAATGGAAATAACACCTAAGTCCCAGAAATATTGGGAGAATCATATGAGTTAATAGTTCTAATGTACTGAGCATAGGACCTGGCATATAGTAATCACATAATGTATCCTTTTTCCTGCTTTCATAAAAGTAAATAAGTCTCTTTGTTTTCTTCATTTGAAATCACATTTTAATAGAATTTTCATCATTTTTTCTTGTTATAATGAAGTCTCTTTGTAACAAAGCAGTGAATGTAACAAAAAGAACATTGATTCTGGATCCCAAAGACCCAGGTTCAAATCCTACTGCTGATGTTTACTTCCTGGGTATCCTTCAGGAAATCACAGCCTCTCTCCAATCAGTCTGTAATATACCAAGTCCTTATAAAATTTTCCTTTCAATTTCCTCATAATAAAATGAGGAAGTTAGAGTAGATCAGGGGTTCATAACCTTTTGTTTGGTTGTTATGGACCCCTCTGGCAGTCTGGTGTAGGCTGTAGACTTGGAATAACATATTTTTACCAACATTCATAAGAAGATGCTAAATTTCAGTCAGATATTGCTGAAAATTTAGATGTGGTTTTTCCCTATCAAAGTTTATGGACCTTTTGAAATCTTTTTATGTACCCTGTAAGGATTCATGAATCCTAGACCCATGGAAGAGTACTGGATAAGCAAAGAGTGATGGATAGGGAGAGAAGAAATGTTATACAAAGAGAGAGAACTGTGAAGATGGGATTAACTCCCCTTCTGTCCATTTTTAGATTTAATCACCAAAAGTATACACACTCAACTTAAGCGGAGGAGGTCTGTAACCCACGTGTGCCAAAGGGGCGACGAATCAGAATTGACTTACTGCCCAAAGCTTTAGTTGTAATTGGTACACGTAAAATTGGAGGAAGTCACAGGAAGTAATGAAAGGAATGGTCTTTATAAATTGCAAGATCTTCCTGGGATGCTCTTTTCTCCTTGAACTGGATCCTGGAGGAGCTGCGGCTGAGGACCTTGGACTTCTTTCTTTTTTAACTACCACATGGGTGATTGAAAATGACTGACTCCTTCCTGGATTTTCTGAAGGGGCTAACATCAGGAGAGGCCTTCCCTCTTGGGAGGGGTTTCATGGCTGAAGCCCTTACTTTATTCATCACCAGACCCTTGGCTCAAGGCTGAGGCCCCTCTGGCTGAGGACTAATTAGCCCTGCCTGGGTTGAACCAGCGGCCAGAGCAAAGTATTTAGCATATTAGGTTAGATATCTTGCCCTATATTCTCTTTGATTTTCTTACTTTCACTCTCTCTTCCTATTTGTAAATAAACTACCATAAAAGCCATTCTGACTTGAGTCTTTCATTTGAAATTAAGTACTTAATTCCTGTCGACCCTATTCTCTGATAAATTTAGTCCAACCTTTTATTTTTAATCCTTAAACATTTCTCCCCCTTTACAGAACAGAGAGAAAGGTAGATTCACCCTCTCATCACACAAGCTGTCTCTTGTCTTCATGCCTTTGCACTGGTGTCCCCCATGCCTCAAATGCTCTCCTCCTCACCTACCCAGTAGCTTCTTTTAGCTCCCTTAGCTTTTGCATGAGTACTTTTACAGTCCCCTCAGCAGCCAAAACCTCTTCCATGAGTACTTTGTAGCAATTGTCTTGTATACAAATATGTATGTTGTCCACTCATAAGATTTTAAATTCTAATAAGACAGAGATTCTTTATCCCATTCCACCCCACACTTTTTTTTTCATTTCTAGGACTCAGAACAGTGCTTTATAGGTCAAAAAGATAGTTTGCTATTAATGAAAAGAAAATAATGAATACTTTCCCTGTCCCTCCAAGTGGTCACATTATTCAAATTTGCTCTGAATATTTCCATAGAGCAGGACCATATTTTATAAAAATATAACTTTGAATAATCTGAACACTTCAGACGGAGATTCCCACAAATCCAGACCTAGTTCTAAATATTTAATAAATGCTTATTGATTGCTTTATTGATTTATTGAACTCTTTTATTAACTTCTCTAGAGAGTACTTCTGAGCCACCTTAATTAACTACAACTATTATTTCTCATTTCATTTGTAGTGAGATTAACAATACAGACATGTTTCAGTTCTTTCAATAGTGTATTAAGTCCCTGGTCATTTGACAAAAAATATCAATAGCACTATAAATTAAATTGTCATTTGCAAAGGGTCTAATCCAGATGTTCCTGATCTTTTTGGTGTGTTGGACCCCTTTGACAGTCTAATGAAATCAATGGAGTCCTTTATAAAATAATTTGTTTGATGCCTAAAAATATGTAGGATTGCAAAGGAAATAAATTATATTGAAATTCAGTTACCTAACTTTTTAAAAGTCCATGGACACTGAATTAAGAACTCCTGGCTAAGGGTAGTTAGGTAGCAAAATCATTGATTGAACATTAGGCCTGAAGTTGGGAGGACCAGGGTTCAAATCTGGCCTCAGACTCTTCCTAACTGTATGTCCTTGGGCAGGTCACTTAGCCCCAACTACCTAACCCTTGCTGCTCTTATATCTTAAAAATGATACTAAGACAGAAGGTTTGGCTAGAATGATGAAATGTTTAGCACTTTTTTTGACATTCACTTTTAAAAAATTGTTCATTACATTAAAATACCAGTTAACTCACTTTCTCAATCCCCTCCTCCCATTAGAGAAGGCATCATTTTACCAAAAAATGTACCTATATTTAAAACTATGTCTTACTTATACTTGTTTCTGAAACACAATTTCCAACTTGTTCACCATGAATGAGAAAGTCCAGCCGTGAAATCCATTGTATATTTTCATCAATTTCATGGGCTTGCATTTTCACTTATTGACAAGGCTTCTTGTGATAAGCTTTCCAATACTTAGCTAGACTGATCCTGGGAAAGAATAAACAGTCCACCAAAAGCTCTTCTACGTTTGTAGATCTTATCAGGTCATAAGATACCAGATTGGAAATAACTTCAAAGACCAATTCCCTTATTTGATATATGAAGAAAATGAGGCCAAGGATGTTAAGTGATTTGCCAAAGATCATACAAGTTTGATGTGGGATTTGAATCCAAATCCTCTGATTTCAGTGACATTTGTCTTCCCAAAAGATACAGATAAAGCTTCTGAGGATATGGAATCATATCTATACTGTAATAAAGTATCATAATAGGATAATGCTTGGTGGACAAAAGCAACACATAAATGTGCTTCATTATCTTCATTGCTCATAGGATCATAGGCAAATAAGGGTCTTTCTTAGGCCCAACCCCCTAATTTTATAGGTGAGGAAACTGAGGCACAGAATGACTAAATGACTTGTCTGGGTTCCCACAGCTACTAATTGTCAAAATCAGGATTTGAATTCAGGTCTTCCTGACTCCAGGTCTGCTCTCAGTCAACTAGCTATCATTTCATTATAGTTATTATTTCTACTTTTTAACCTAAGTAAGTGTGAGAATGATATAGTAGATAAAGAACTATCTTCAGAGTAGAGAAAAGTTGAATTCAAGTCTTATCTATAATAAACAATCAATGTGTTTCCTAGGAAAATCATTTACCCACTCAATGCCCCAGGTAACTCTTTAAGATTTTAAGTTAAAAAGGCCAGAGGAAATTTCCATACATCACTCAAATCAATCCAGTCCAACATCTACCCCACTGGTAATGGATCACACAAGGATTTGTAGGTGTGACATGAAGATGGCAGGGTGGAATTCCTGTAAGATATAGGGTCAAACTTCAATCCAGAATTCCAGGGCCCCACCCCCTATAGAACTCTGGGTGAGGGGGCAGTTGAGGGCAGTTAGGGGCAGTTACTTCTTGGGGCTGGAAGTGTGCAGATCACCCTGCTTGCTGATCCCAGTTCTTGATTGCTTTGGAGGCCTTGTGGCAAAAGCCATTTTGGTTCTTCTCTGCTGCTAGACTGTTCTAGGCCTTTCCAGCAATAGCACTATTGTTATCATTTAGTTATTTAGATATTAGAAGTGATTAATTATAGGCTTTGAGGGCAAGCTAGTTATAAAGATTGCCTCTCCCTCCTGGGGGGAGGGGCTATTTCTACCTAACACTTCAGGGCTTCCCAGATCTTATCCTAATCCTTGACAAAACTTCCCTTCCTTTCCTTCCTCATTTATCAGTAAACCTTCATCTTTTAGGAGCAGTGCCTGTCTATTATTTGGGGAATACTCACATCCATCTTCAGCTAAGTTTTCTTCAGCTGTGCAGCCCATACAAGTCACATTTGTCTGTCCCTGATAACTACAAGACATCAAGCTTCTCCATTATCCCTTAGTCAAACCTGTAGGGAAAATAAGTTGAGAAAGTCAACATCATTAGAGATTTGCCTTGCCTAGCCTTGCCAGAAGAGTTCAGATCAAACCTCCATTTCCAATTGATTTCTAGCTGCTTGTTTGGAGGGGGGAGAAAGGAGCACTAAGCCAGTTCATGCCCCTCCCTCTTCACTCAAGCCTGCCAGTGCAGGAGGAGTAAGTCTAGCAAGTTACTGATTTCCGGCCATCCCTTCAGCTTCTCAAAACATTGTTTCATACAAATAAAACAGTGAGATTGTGCAAACTCTCAGTTTCCCATCTCTTGCCTCTTGTGTGAAGTGGAAGTGGCAATATCCTGATGGATATATATTTTAATGTATAAATAAATCAGCTAAATGTAAGTTGCAATCCCATTATACCATTTTCCTTTTCCATTTTGAGTCATAAAAGGCAGCTACAAGCATATGCTTCCATGGATCTCTCTCTATAGATTCCCTTTCATGAATACACTTTATTTAAAAAAAAACAACTATTTCTCAGTTTAAATTTTTGGGTCAAATTTTTTGAAAGATTAAGAAATTCGTAGAACAAAGGAAGAAAGAAAGAAAGGGGAATAAGAAAGGAAGGAGGAAAGAAAAGAAGTGAAGAAAAAAGGAAAGATGAAAGGAAGGAAAGAAAGGAGGAAAGGAAGAAAGAAGAGAAGGAAGGAAGGAGAAAAGGAGAAAAGGAAGGAAAGAAGGAAAAATAATGGTAGAAGGAAGGAAAAAAGGATAGAAGGAAAGATTTGTGCCAACTAAGTGTTAAACACTGTGCTAAGTACTTTACAAATATTTTTAAATTTGATCTTCACCACAACCCCAAGAGGTAGATGCTGTTATTAAATAGAACTGGGATATGAACCCAGGCTCACAGATTCAAAGACAAGTATTCCTTCTATTTTACCAGACTGTTTATCAAATGCTAGGGAGAAGAATCTTTTTTTTAAAGATATTTTACTATTTGGTTAAATGACAAAAGGGACTGGGTTTAGAAAGAAGACTCCCTGGAATTGGATCATAGGTAGTTTTTAATGTAATATTTTATATAGGAATTGTTGGTTCTTCTTTCCCTGGCATCTTTTGGTACTTGACTTAATTATCTTTGCAACTAATATTAATCAGAATATTATGACATTTAAATGCCAATTTCAATTTGTACTTTGAGATAAAATTATAAAGCTATACATATTGGAATAATGAAATATGTTTTAAAATTTTAAAAAAATGAAATGTTTTTCTCAGAGAGACAGATTTCACAATATTGCTGGGGGGTGCGGGGAGAAAGAGATGTTTTCTTTTTATCCTAGGGCAGTAGGCAGGAAGCCACATTTTGGATATGGACAGAATCATTAAGACACTTAAATGACCTCTTAGAGTGTATATATGTGGGAAGGAGGGAGTGCTTCTTTAAGAATTCAGAATAAAAAATAGGAAAGGTCAGTAATATTTTCAATGGAATACAAAGAACTTATTTCAGAAAGAATAGCAAGGTAGAGGTTGTGAATGAGGCAGATATACCTTCTGGTTACTACTTCTCAGAAAGACTCTTAAAATTCCTGGACCTCAGGAATAGCTACTCAGATAAATAAACTTGAAGAATGTGAGTTGGATGGCACTTTACCTGCCAGAGCTCATTTTATACAAACCCCTCATTTCACAGGTTAAGACACTGGTGTCCAGAAAAATGAAGTCACTTATCTAAAGCCATCCTATCACTAAGTGTCAGAGCCAGAAATAGGATCCTTATACCATGAGTCTTCTACTCTATTCAGTATATTTTTTTCCACACAATGATATTGTTGTTTAGTAATTTCAGTCCATAAACCTATTTGGGGTTTTCCCCATAAACCTATTTGGGGTTTTCTTGGCAAAGATACTGAAGTGGTTTGCCATTTCTTTCTTTAGCTCAATTTACAAATGAGGAAACTGAGACGAATAGGATTAAATGACTTGCCCAGAGTCACAAGGGTATTAAGTATCTGTATTTGAACCCATGAAGATGAGACTTACTGATTCCAGGGACAGTGTTCTATCTACTACTCTACCTAGCTGCCCCTGCAGCAGTTTCCTTTTGTTTTAATCTGAAGACAGAAGAACTTGGTGGGTGGAATTAAGTAAGGAAAATTAAAAGAAAACTGAGTAAAAATTATGTTGTTATTTTTCTTTTTTCTTTTTAAAATTTAATTTTTCCCAATTTCATGTAAAAAAGTTTTTAACATTCATTTTTTAAAATTTTAAGTTTTGAATTCTCTCTCTTCTCCATTTTTCTGACCCCTTCCTGAGATAACAGGCAATTTAATATAGGTTATACTTGTGCAGGCATACAAAATATGTTTCCATATTAATCATGTGAAGAAAACACAGGCTAAAAAAATTATGCTTTGTTTGATATTTAGACTCCATAAGTTCTTTCTTAAGGGGTGAATAGATTTTTCATCATGAGTCCTTTGAAACTGTCTTGGATCATTGTATTGTTAAGAATATTTAAGTCATTCACAGTTGATATTTACAAAGGTATTATATTGCTGTTACTTTGTACAATATTCTCTTGGTTTTGCTCATTTCACTTTTCATCAGTTGATGAAAATCTTATCAGGTTTTTCTGAAACCACCTTGCTTATCATTTCTTAGAGCACAACAGTATTCCAAACACAATCATATACCACCTTGTTCAGCCATTCCCCAATTGATGGGCATCTTCTCAGTTTCCAAATCTTTGCCACCACAAAAAGAGTTGCTATAAATACTTTGGTACAAATAGATCCTTCTTCCTCATTTTTGATCCCTTCAGAGGTATAGATGCAGTGGTGATCATGCTTGGTCAGAGGGTATGCACACTTTTACAGTCCATTGAGCACAGTTCCAAACTGTTTCCCAGAATGGCTGGATCAGTTTGCAACTCCACCAATAGTGCATTAGTGTCCCAATTTTCCCACATGTACTCTAAAATTTGTCATTTTCCTTTTCTGTCATGTTAGCCAATCTGATAGATATGAGATAGCACTTCAAACTTCTTTTAATTTGCACTTTTCTAATCAATAATGATTTAGAGCATTTTTTCATATGACTACAGATTAACTTTGATTTCTTCTTCTGAAAATAGCCTGTTGATATTCTTTTGACCATCAAATAGGAAGTGACTCATATTCTTATAAATTTTACTCATGTTTTTATAGATTTGAGAAATGGGGACTTTATCAGAGAAATCTTGTAAAATTCCTACCTCCTCCCCAGTTTTCCTTCTAATCTCGGCTACATACTTTTTTTTTCTTTTTCAAATCACTGATGTAGGAAAGAACTTGTTGGGTAACTCCGTCTATAAAAGCTGATCAGTCCTTTATCTTTGTTGGAGAGATATTTGGAATCACTGAGAAGTTAAGTGACTTCTCCAGGGTTACTCAGTTACCATAGCATGGGATTATTGCATTAGATTTGGAAGAGAACTATGATCTCATGAACACACTCCTTTTGCAGATGAGGAAATTAAGGCAAAGAGAGGTTCAGTGTACCCTGCCAATGAATGTGTAGCTAGTATCAGGGGCAGAATTTGAATGAAGAACTTTTAAAATACAAGCTCAGCCTTCTACCTTTTATGTTGTTCACTTGCTTCAGTGGCGTCTAACTCTTCCTGATCTCATTTTGGAGTTTTCTTGGCAAAGATAATGGATGGTTTGTCATTTCTTTCTTCAGTTCATTTTACGTGTTAGCAACTGAGGTAAACAGGGCTAAGTGACTTAATCAGGGTCACACAGCTATTAAGTGCCAGATTTGAACTCAGGAAGATGAATCTTTTTAACTCTAGGCTTGACATTCTATCAACTGTGCCACCTACCTGCCCTTACTTACCACATTCTCAAAGGTAAGGCTTGAGCATAAGTCTTCCTGACTTCATGACTAGCTCTTTATATAATGTTGTTTTTATTAGACTATATACAAGGGATCCCAAAAGCTTTAATTCAGTTTTTCATCTAAAAGCTTATTTAAATCTTAATAATGGGACTAAAACTTTTGGGATAACCTATATCAGCAGGTTTGGGAGGGAGAGAGGAGACTCATCTCTAGAAATTAATATAATGCCTTGCAACCTTTTAAATGCAGAGATCAGAAAAAATCTTGAAAGAATGGTTTTGTCTGTCCCATAGATGGAGAAACAGGGGTTAGAAGAGGAAAATGATCTTCCCAACCTTTTCTATCCCAATCAATAGTTCATATTATCAGAAAAAAATTGCATATAACTCCCAACCTCTCCCAAAAGCTCAAATCCCATATTTCCAGCTATCACATGGACATCTTCATCTAGATGTTTTGCTGGTGATTTCAAACTTAGTATGTCCCAGACTGACTCTTCTTCCTCAAACCTGACCCTCTTTCTTCCCTCTGGTGTTTCTGTTTCTGTTCATGGCATCATCATTTCCCCTACTCTGTAAACTTGGCATCACCTTTGATTCCTTTCTTTCCCTTACCTCATATATCCAATCAGTCAACCAAGCTTTAGAAAAAACCTAGGAAGACTCCTAAGGATAAGTGCTAAGGGATAGGGGAAAATTCATAGATTGCCTTTAAGAGGAAATGAGGAGAATTTAGATATAAAACTGGGGAGAAGATTCTTGAAGGAGAAGAGGATCTTGGGAGTTAACTGTTTGTAACTGTCACTCCTGATCTAGCTTTCCACAGAACTGGAAGGAGGATCTTTGCTCTGGCATCCCTTAGAAGAACTTAATCTTATGGAAAGATTAGGGATTCTTGGGTTGGAGAATTGCCTTGGAGTAGATTGCTTTTTCCCTGGAGTACAGAGAATGACTTGTCTGAGATCAACTGGTCAAAGATCAACTTGGCTAAGATAATCCCAAGGGTTTTGTCTTCTGGGACTCTGGGTTGTGTAGGAAGCCAACCCAGGCTTGAGAGAGGATTCAGGCTAACAGTGAGTCCAGTCTCCTCTGCCTTCTTAAAGATGATCTGGGTAGTTAGATTAGTAGATAGTCAGATAGCATTCATGGTTTTAGATAAGAGCAGGGAGTGTATAAGCAAGGTCTATAGAAGAAACAAAGAGCTACCTCTTGGGAGGTGCTTAGAAGTGGAGTTGAGTCCAGATTTGTAGTGTTAGGACCCTATCTACCTTTTTTCCCTTACTCTTAATATCAATACTCTTAATAATCAAAATAAACTTGGTTTCTAAAACCCAAGGGTTTTGTGCTATACTGGCCTTGGGGAGGCCCTTAGGTGGGTGTTTCTCATCTCCCACCCATCTAGGCCTTTCCCAAACTACTTCCATTTGGATGTAACCTTCTCTTTCAGACTTACATGAACTGATGCATAATGAAGTTTACAGAAACCAGAGAACATTGTACACAGTGACAGCAATATGGTAAGAATGATCAACTGTGAAATACTTGGCTATTTTGATCAGTTCAGTGTCCCACAATTCCAAAGGACTCATGAGAAATGCTGTCTACCTTCAGAGAGAATAATGAAGTCTGCAGACTGAAGTATACTTTTTTTTACTTTATTTTTCTTGGAGTTTTTGTATACGTATGTTTTCATTTGCAACATGAATAACATGAACATATGTTTTGTATGACTTCACATGTATAATGGTTATATTGCTTGCCTTCTCAAGGAGTAGGAGAGAGGTGGGGAGGATGGAGAAAGTTTAGGACTAAATTTTTTTAATGGATGTTAAAATTTCTATATGTAATTTTTATTATTTAATGAAATAAAATATTTTTTAAAATGACAAATTGTTCCCTCTCGTTTATCTGTACATTTATTTATACCATACCATACCCCTGAACTTGAAATGAGTGCTTCACTCTTTCATCTTTTCTTTTTTTAAAACCTTTACCTTCCATCTTAGTATCAAAACTGTTTTGGTTCCAAGGCAGAAGAGCAGCAAGTGCTGAACAATTGGGGTTAAGTGACTTGCCCAGGGTTATAGCTAAGAATTGTCTGAGACCAGATAGGAACCCAGAACCTCCTATCTGTAGGCCTAGTTCTGAATCTACTGAGTCATTTAGCTACCCCCTTCACTCCTTTATCTTAATGGGTGTCCTTCCCTTCCTTTAAGGGTCAATTTGAGATCTATTTCCTTCCTGAAGGAAGCTTTACTGACCATTGCTACCAGCTCCCAAGTAAAAGCGATTTCAAACTTTTCAAATAAACTTTTTGATTTGCTCTGTTTTGTGTTTAATTCATGCTCATAGACTCATGGCATCATGGAATCATTGCTTATAAGTGCAAGTACTGGTGTGCTGGTAAATGTTAAGCAATTGATTGTCCAGCGAAAAGTAAACCCACAACATACATTTTTATGTTTTTGATATGTTATTTTATTTTTATTTAGAATATTTTTACATGGTTACATGATTCATGATCCCCCTTCTCTTCCCTCCCCCCCATCCTGGAGCTTACAAGGAATTCCACTGGATTATACATATATCACAATATACTTTTAAATTTAATCTGCATTATTAACATTTTCTCCATCAATTTTGTTGTTGTTGTTGTTCAATTGTTTCAGTTGTGTCTGACTTTTCAGGACTCCATTTGTGGTTTTCATGGCAAAGATACTCTCATGATTTGCCAATTCCTTCTCCAGTTCATGTTACATATGAGGAAACTGAGGTAAACAGGGTTAGGGTTACATACCTAGTAAGGGTCTGAGGCTGGATTCTAACTTAGAAAGATGAGTCTTTCTGATTCCAAGCCCAGTACGCTATCCACTGTACCATTACCTAGCCTTCACTTTAAGTCTAGCCAATCAACAAAATAATAAATCAAGTCCTAATTTAGTGTTTGCTGATTTACAGAGTGTAAATTCACTGAAAGAAGTTAGAGCTGACCGCAAAGTAGCCCTCATAGTAAGGGACCTGGAAGTCATCCGGTCCAGTGGTTTCAAACTCAAATAGAAATGAAGGCCACTAAACCACACAACAATTCCTGCAGGCCACAGGGATTTAGAAATTTAGGGACTTAGGAAACTATACATGTTTACGTACTTATTTTTATTAATACATCAATATATTAAAATCAGATAGGAGCTACATTTTAATTCAGTTCAGGTGGCCCTCATGAGTATGAATGGCTCCCTGCCATTGCTCTGTGTTTGGCCATCTGCTATGGGTTTGACACCTCTGATGTAGTCTAACCCCTTCCTTTTATAGGTGAAGAAATAGACTCACAGAGATGGAGTGTTTTGCCTACTGCAGTGGTTCTCAAACTTTTTTGGCCTACCGCCCCCTTTCCAGAAAAAAATATTACTTAGCCTCCTGGAAATTAATTTTTTTTAAATTTTAATAGCAATTAATAGGAAAGATAAATGCACCTGTGGCCATCACCACCTTCCTGGATCGCTGCAGCACCCACCAGGGGGCGGTGCTGCCCACTTTGGGAATCACTGGCCTACTGACACATGGTAAAAAATAATCAGAATTTGAACCCGATCCTTAGTTACAAATCCAGGGCATTTTTCAACAGTGCCACACTGTTTTCCTTGTTATTAGTAGACTTTTTTTTTTTTTTAATAAACCCTTGTACTTCAGTGTATTGTCTCATAGGTGGAAGATTGGTAAGGGTGGGCAATGGGGGTCAAGTGACTTGCCCAGGGTCACACAGCTGGGAAGTGGCTGAGGCCGGGTTTGAACCTAGGACCTCCTGTCTCTAGGCCTGACTCTCACTCCACTGAGCCACTCAGCTGCCCCTATTAGTAGACTTTTGAAATGTCACTCCATGTTTAATTCCTTGAGAAAAGAGCTATATGTCTATCCTTTTTTAACCCTCCATGTTTGTTAAAATGAAGTCCAGGACTTTTGTTTCCCAGCCTCCAGCTCCAGTTGTGAGTTATCCCTGTAAGGCTCAGGAGCCCAGGCTGGGCTAGGCAGGTCTGTACAGAATTGCACATCAGAATCCCTGCAGCCCCACACAGTTCTCGGGAGAAAACTCCTTCCAGGGGAAAGGCAGGACTTAGAGGTGAGATATGGGGAGACGGGCACTAACTCTGCGGATGACACATGGTGTTAGATGCTCCCTGTCATCTCCCAGGGCCCAAGTTTCCCACCTATAAAACAAGGATGATGATAATGTCCCTTTCTTGACCTCACCGAGATGTCACTGAGATGGATGGGATATGGGAGAAGCTTTGAATTGTCACTCCCCAGCAGTAGATCAGAGGCCCAGGGTATTACTGTATTATTCTCTCTGAGTTTTTGAACAAATGACACAGTGCTATGTCAGTGCAAAATTAACTATAATTCCATTTTATAGCTGGAGAAACTGGCTCTTATTGCTTCTAACACGTGCCTCCGCTCTCCCTACCATTCCAGGGATTCTTCCAGTCCTGTTCCCCTAATCTACCCCTCTTGGCATAAGTCTGACTCCTGCTCCCTTCTTGCACCCATCTAACCCATGTCTCTTCCTTCTATCTCACTCTAAACTGCTAGACATTCTCTCCTCTGATGACCCTCTTTTCTGAATTCTGTCCCATTGGAGGAAGGGTGGGAAGGGAATAAGCATTTTATAGTGCCTGCCATGTATGAGAGGCACCATGCTGTAATTTTTATTGATCCTCACAACAACCCTGTTAAGTGCTATTATTTTCCCCGTTTTATAAATGAGGAAACTGAGGCAAAAAAAAGGTTAAGTGACTTGCCAGAGTCACATAGCTAATGAGTGCCTAAAGAAAGATTTGAGCTCAAGTCTTCTTGACTCCAGACCTGGTATTTTGCCCCCTGTATCACCAGCTGTCTCTTGTGGGCAAGCCAGTCTTCTTTTTATTTTCAAATCTATCCCTTTTTTTCTCTACCATAAGTTTCTCCCATAAAGATCTGTCTCACTTGTTTCTCTTTCCCTAACATCATCATCATTACCATCATCATGATTTACTTTAAGATTTACAAAATCCTTCACTGCATACTTTCTCTCCTTTAAATTGATTCTTACAACACCTCTGTTAGGGAATTGCTGTTGTTAAACCCATTTTACAGATGAAGAAATTGAGGATTAGAGAGGTTAAGTGATTTGCCCAAGTTCACATTAACTAGTATCTAAGGTAGGATTCAAATTCGGTGGATGTTTTAATTGACTAACATTTATTAAGCACCTAGTATGTGTCTTGCACTGTGCTAAGTTCTGCTCTTCCTAAGTCCAAGAAGGGTCAACTAACTTTTATGGCCAGTTATAATCCACAATTTATTGCCTTAGAAACATAGGATCCTAGATCAAATATTGGAAATGACATCAGAGGACATCTAGTGCTATCCTCTCCATTTTACAAGAAACTGGGGTCCATGGAAGTTAATTAACTTGCCCAAGACCATTTAGATAATAAACCTAAAAGAATGAATGTACCTTCTCTTCTCTGCATCCATAGGCATGCATAGAGTGGATCAGGTGTGCCATTTCAGCCTGCCCACACTCTATGCAGACCTTTGTTCTTATCACTGGAAATCTATATTGATTTCATTGAACTACTTTCACTGTTGTCTGCTACTCACAATCATGGAATTCTTTATTCTTGAACAATATCTCCTAATTTTTAATCTATTGCCCACTATCCACTGTTTCTATCACCAGAAGGTAACTAGAAATCTTTGTTAAGGATTCTGACGTCTTGAGCAAAGAGGTGGAAAAACACTTTAATCTGCCAATTAAAGATGGGAAATTTAGAAGAGAAAGACGTATTTGAGACACAGATAGTGCTTTCATTACTTCTGTCAATTGAGAGTAGGCAATTCAGAAGAAAAAAACATATTGGAAGATGGTGTTTAAAAATGGGTTCAGTTTTATGTACCATAGCATGATGGAACACACCTAACAAGGGCCCATAAAAACTTATTTGTCTCGAATCTTGAATCTAATAAAGAAGACATTAAACTGAAAAGGGAGGGGGAAAGAAAAAATTGCTGCCATAAACCTGCCAAGTCTAGTTCTTTAGAGAGTAGCGGGTACGATATAGAAAAAAGAATAACAGAAGAGAGGACCATTATTTTATGGGAGATGATATCAAATAAGAAATTAGCCATAAAATCCATGGCCTCAGATGTTCATCTATAAATGGATAAAGTATGTGTAATAAAGCAAGCAAACAAGAGATCCATCCTCATGCAAGGCATCAAATTTTACTGAGTCTTGATGTGTTAAGATTCAACACTTAAATATGACTTTGGAATGGCATTCCTTTTTTCAAAAGCAACAGGATAAATAAAAAGGGCAATAGGTTAGCATTGTAATAAGAAGACATATTGCTGTGAGGAAGTCTAGGAACTGGAAAGGAACACAAGATAGAGGACATTTGGTTGAGGTTTGGTAGAAGAAAAAGTCCTTGAGTGTACAAGAGACCACCTGGACATAAGAAGGAATTAGATGAAAACTTTAGGAAATAGATTGTAACATAGTTTGGAAGAACAGTATTGTAGTGATGAGGAACTTCAACTATACAAAGACGTAGTGCTTCATTGGATCTTTACAATAACCCTGTGATGAATATATTATTATTTTTAAATAAATTTTTATTAATTTATTTTATTTTTACATCACCAAAATTTTTTTCAGTGCCTTTCACCCTCTTACAGAGCCATCTCATATGAAAGAATATAGTGTTCTAGCTATTAAAGCTTAAAACTGCATTAACTCAAGTCTTCTTGATTCTGGATGCAGTAGCTTGTCTTAGGAGTAGCTAGATTATGCAGTGGCAGCAATGTGGCATTTTCCTGAGTTTAAGTCTGGCCTCAGAAACTTAGGAGCTGTGTGACTCTAGACAAGTCAATTAATCCTGTTTGCCTCAGTTTCCTCATCTTTAAAATGATCTAGAGAAGGAAATGGCAAATGACTCCAGTATCTTTACCAAGAAAAACCTCCAGTGGGGTCCCAAAGAATTGGACTTGACTGAACAACAAAGGCAGAAAGAATACTGGCCCTGCAGTCAAGAAAATTTCTTTTCCTGAGTTCAAATTCAGACTCATTCATTTATTAGTTGCATGACCTTGAGCAAGTCACTTAAATACTCTTTGCCTCAGTTTCCTCATCTGTAAAATAAGCATAATAATAGTACCCAACTTCCAGGATTGTTGTGAGCATCAAATGAGGTGATCTTTGTAAATAACTTTACATAGTGCCTGGCACATACTAAGCACTATAAAATGTTAGTTATTATTATTGCCATTAATTATTCATTATCCACTCCATCACCTAGCTATCTCAACAGGATTCAGATCCTTTGTATTCTAGTGAGCTGGCCAGGGTTATTTCATTTATTATTTATTGTGAGCTGTGTTCTGATTGGGCAATGCAGCATCTGGGTGAATACCAGTGATAATCTGATGCTTTGCAATTCTCTGGTGTAAAGGGAACTGTTAGCCATATTTAAAAATATCACTTTCTAAATGCCATTTTGTGGGTGATAGAAATTGAATAAAAAACAAACTTGTAGACATAAATTCCAATTGAGAAAAGAAGTAGATTTGACCAGCTGAAAAACAGTGGGGATAAAGGAATAAGCAATAATCAGCAAAGCAGCTTTGTGTGGTACAGATTTTCTCAAGAGATCAATGGCCTTAAAGCTTACACTACAGAGTTGTGCATTACTTCAAGTATATGGGTTTTCCTCCTTTGTGCACCATATTCTGTTAGTGTGTGCCTACCTTTCTCCCCAGATATTGAGGCTATTGATGAAAGAGTCTGTCCCAGGTCACTTTTTGAATAGTCATCTATTTTATTATTTACGTACTTGATTAAATATATGAGTATCTATAAGATTATTACTTTCTTTGCCTTATTTGACAGTCTTGCTCTTCTTATGGACAAGATGAAGAAATGTGGGTTAAATATTAATGTGGTTCTATAGATTCAGATCTAGTTGACTGGATAGACCTGAGAAGGATACATTAATGAATTGATGTCAACTTAAGTTATTATTTTTGAAATAGGTATCTAATGAAGTTCTTTAGGAATCTATATCTTTATCCCTGTGACAGTTAAACATTTTATTCCCAAGATAGAGAGAAGAATGAGTGGAATAATAGTTAAGACAAAAATCTGGAATCAGTAATTAATACTGAGTAAAAAAAAGTAGGGATCCAAACAGATGTCATCAGAAAGAACAATGGATCAAGTCTTTAAAAATGAAATTTAATAGGGCTGTGTGAAAAGACATTTGTGAAGTCAATTAATTTCTCTCACACTCAAATTCCTAATCTGAAAATCAGAAGATTGTACTAGATAACCTCTTGGGGCCCTAAAAGCATCAGATCTTTGATTCTATGATCTTATGTCTGGGTTCAAAAATTGCATTTCAGAAGTATAGAATGAGGCAGTCACAGAAACTGTCCTTTCATCATCCAGCCTGGTCACCACCCACCTTTGATTGGAAGCTTTTCCTGGGGCCAGTGACCCACTAACATCTACCCTACCTGCCCATGATTGAGAAAGACAATGCCAGAATCATTTCTTTGGGGCAAATGAGTGTTCTCAAAGGTCCTTAATGGCACAGGAAGTTTAATTCATTCAGTGTCAGTCCTTGAATGGTTTTCTTATGCATGAATTGATGAGTGTAAAGAGTATGACTGAGGACGAGTGAGCTGTATTTTTAAAGTCTTGTTACAAAAACTTATACTGTCTCTATGTCTGTGTTTTCCCCAGACTTGGTATGAAACCTTTCACTTATTCTTGGAGTTTCTTTCTCTTTCTATATAGAAAATTTTATTTAATTTCCTTGATGTGTCGACAAGATGGATTTCCCCCCCTTAACTTCTAAGCTATTGTTTGGAATCATAGTGTTTTGTTCAGTTGTGATTGAATTTCCTTTCTGTTTACAGGGAAAGAGATTGGAATTATGAAACAGGTAAAAGGATCAAAAATAATAATAAAAATGCCTTCTGTGTGAGCAAGAAGCAAATAACAATGAGGGGCCACGTAGCGAGAAAGAACAAGGATGAAGCCAAGAAATCCATTCATTCAAGAGCCATCAAAAAGCATTCCTTGGCTGCCTGCCAAATATGGGGGCTCATTCTTCATGTTGCAGTCATATACTTATATGCAGGAAGAGGCAAGAGACTCAATCAATTTAAATATTATCTAGTTTAAACCCTTATATCCAAGGTAGGGTAGCCAAAGGCCAGAGTGTCATAGCCACCATCATACAGTGGAAAGACAAAGAGGAGAATCAGAACCGAAATTCAGAGATACCCACCCCATCTCTGGTGCTCTTTCCATTTGGTCACATAATCATCCAAATATAGGTTCTGTTTTCCCCTAAAATCTGTGTGACTATATTTTTTCATGTATAATAGCCCAGTATATGTAGAGATAGTGCTATGTACAGATCAGTAAATCTATATATAATTTATGATTCCTATAACATCTAAATGGTTAATTAATATAAAATGTGCATATGTGATATATGATATAATATACTGATTTATTTGTTGTTGTTCAATCATTTTCAGTTGTGCCTAATTCCACTTTTGGTATTAATGTTCAGTCATTTCACTTGTGTCTGACTATTCGTGACCACATTTTGTGTTTTCTTGGCAAAGATGGAGTGGTTTGCCATTCCCTTCTCCAGTTCATTTTACAGACGAGGCAACTGAAGCCAACAGGGAAAAGTGACTTGCCCAAGGTCATACAGCTAGTATCTGAGGCCTGATTTGAACTCATGAAAATGAGTCTTAATGACTCTTGGCCTGGCCTTCTTTCCACTGTGCCAACTAGGTGCCCCAATGTGATATCACATCTTACAAGCAATAAAATAATATAATATAAAATATATGATATATTAACATAATATATCAAGTAACATAACAATATAAAATGATATCCTATGATACAATGCAATCTAATCTAGCATGACAAGGTATGGCATGACATGCTTTACAATATTATGCTATATTATACTATATTATACTATATGTATATATACTATACTATATATATTCTCCCCATCATTTTTGCCCAGATCTGGGATTAAATTGGTATAGGAAATTCCACTGAGGACCTCCCCTGCCCCCTCTTTTTTTTTTTTTTTGTTTTTTTTTACCAATACCAAGGAACAATGCTTTGCAACTTAGATTGGGGCACAGAGAATTTAAGTGACTTGCCCATAATCCCATAGCCAGTATCTATCATGGGTAGGATTTGAACCCAAGTCACCCTGACTCTAAGGTTATCCATTTATACACTACTCCATGCTATTTCTCATTGTATACATGTACATATGGCTGTGCAATATAGGTATATGTATGTGTGTATTTATATATTAATTATATATTTATAATGTATATAATTCATACATACATAATATATATTTATAATTATGTACTAATATATAATAATGTGTATTTATAATCATATATAATTATATATTGATTTATAATTATATATATTAATTATGGATTTATTTTGTATTGATATATATTTGTTAATATCTATATCAACATATACATATTTTATATGTATTTGTGTATGTGGGAAGACAGTCTGATACAGTACAAAGGATTTGGAGTCAGAGTTTCAGGGTTCAAATGTCACCGCTATCATGCAATTGTGTACCTGACCTCAAATAAGTTACTTAACCACTCCAGGCCTCCATCTCCTCATCTGTAAAATGGGAAGATTGGGCGAGATGGCCCAGCTGGGAATCTGAGATCGCAGTCTCCTCTATTGGAGAAGAATGCCAGTTTCCTGAGGACACACACTGGTTTAGGATTGCTTATTTGCTCAGCACCTAGCAGAGCGCCTCAAACATAGAGTTTAATGATTAGTTGTAGAGTTGTTGATCTGATTTTTTTTCCTTTCAAAGAGATTTCATTTTAGAGATATAACCTGTACTTGGGCATCTTGGGTTTTAGCCTGACTTCCAGAGTAGCCCGAACCATCCTCATGATTGCATTCCCTCTTTCACTTCATGCTTTCCAAAGTGCCTTAACTCAACTTCAAAGGAATAAATATTCCCTATTTGACTCTACCATTCATACGAGAAAGACTACTTTTCTCCCTGCCTTTTCCCTCTGGGATCCCCAAGGACTACGGATTCAGTAAAGCATTCCAACCTTTGAAGTGAGAAGAAAAATTGCCTGGTTTGGGCAGAATTCAAATATTGTCCTCTTCCTCCCTGGGCACCCTGGGAGTTGATGAAGTTCTCCCTTCAGAGGTGTACTAGCTTTTTCTAGGCCTCTTGGGCATGATTTAATAAGAGAACATTGAAGTTTGATTTCCCCATAGGACAGGATTTCTCTTCTTAGGAAAATACCCACTGGCCAGACTAATGTTATTTCACTAAACACCTAGCCATTGAACACAAGCTATTTTGGACAAATGGTGTCACAGGTTAAAAATATTCCTCAGGAAGAATATCATGTTTTATGGCAGGCCAAATTCAGCATCCTTACTTTATTTAGGATATCATGGCTGTAATACATTAGTAGCAAGTAAATGTACCATTCTATGTAGCTAACAAATTTCAGGTACAAAAGGGAGCTTAGAAACTGAAGAGTCTTTGCTTCATAGTCTCAAAAGTGGAAGGGTTTCTGAGGCTATTCATAAAAAACAAAACAAAACAGAACATTCCAGAAGGTTTGTCTTGTTCTCCAGAAAACCTAGAATGGTTTAAGCAGGAGTTGGCCAAAAATCCAGAGTGGACTGGGCCCCTCTCTTAACATTATATAATATGGCTGTGCCATCTTAGGAACTGTGTAGCTTTGCAAATTATTATCTGTGCCCTAGAATTTCCATAGTTAATCAGGCCAGGCCATGGCATTTTATTTCTTGTGTCCCTCCCAGCAACTAGCAGTGTTTGAAGAGATACTATGTTCTTTTTATTTCTTGAAAATTTTAATTAATTAATTAATTAAGGATGGTTTTTTTCCCATGGTTGCAAGATTCATGTTCTTTCCCTCCCCTCCTTCCATCCCCCTCCAATAGCCAACATGCAATTCCACTGGGTTTTACATATGTCATTAATGAGATGCTATATAGTCTTTTGATTGAAAAATCAATGCCTTTCTTAATCTTCATCTTCCTTGACTTGTCTCCAGCTATTAAGACAACAGGATGCACCTTTCTTTTTTAAAAAAAATCCTTACCTTCTATCTGCCTTATCTTCCAATACACAATACTGAATATTGGTTCCAAGGCTGAAGAGTGGTAAGGACTGGGCAATGGGGATTAAGTGACTTGCCTAGGGCCACACAACTAGGAAATGTCTGAGGACAGATTTGAAACTAGGACCCGGCTTCTCTAGGCCTGGCTCTCAATCCACTGAGTCATCTATTTACCCCCACCCTTCTTCTCATCTTTCCTCCTCCTTTGTCATCCATGACACTATTTCTTGATTCTGTTCTTCTGTATCTCACTATTCTTTTTCACTTTAATAAGTGGTTCATGATTCTCTTTCTTCCCACTAATTGTGGATATTTTCCAAAGATCTGTTCTAGGTTTTCTTATTTTCTTTCTCTATTATGTTTTGATAACTTCCTTGCTCTAATGGCTTCTCAGATCTTTATATCTAGCCAAAATTCCCCCCTAAGCTATAATCTTGTGTCTCTACCTGGATGTTATGTGAACCTTAAATTCAAAATGACCAAAACTAAACTCCTCATCTATCCCCCTAAACCTGACTACCTTCTAGATTTTCTCATTTTGTTTCTGGTTCACCATATTTTTTGTTTCTGGTTTGTTTTGGGTTCCACCTTATTTCTAGTCACTCAGACTCCAAACTTTGAACATCCTTGACTCTTCACCATTAATACCTCCATCTGATTAATTCATGCTCTCTTCTTCATTAGATCATAGGTCTAGAGTAGGAAGGAACCTCAGAGACCACCTAATATAACCCATTCATTTTATGGACAAGAAAATTGAGGTCCAGGATTTTAATCCATCTTTTCTACCTCTAGAACCAGTATCTTTTCCACTGCATTGTTCTTTGCTTACATGACCACTACCCTCAGTTCAATCATCATGGCCTGCCTTTACTTTTGTAATAGCCACCTAATTCATCTCCCTTCTTCCAGTATCTCCTTTCTCCAATTCATCCATCACATAATTCACAAAATATCTTTCTTTTTTTAAATTAAAAAAATTTTAAACCCTTAACTTCTGTGTATTGGCTCCTAGGTGGAAGAGTGGTAAGTAAGGGTGGGCAATGTGGGTCAAGTGACTTGCCCAGGGTCACACAGCTGGGAAGTGTCTGAGGCTGGATTTGAACCTAGGACCTCCCATCTCTAGGTCTGACTCTCAATCCACTGAGCTACCCAGCTGCCCCCCAAAATATCTTTCTTAATGTACTGCCCTGCTCAGAAGCCTTCAGTGACTCCCTACAAGCAAGCTCCTTTGCCTGACATTTAAGAATGTCTACAATCTGGCTCCAGGTTTATTTTACAGTTATATTGTATATTCGCATGCTCTTGTTCCAGTCAACCTAGACTATTTGTTATTTCTTAGTCTTATCCTGTTCTATCCTGTCTCTAGGAATATGTCCAGTCAGTCTTCTGTTCCCAGAACACACGGCCTTCTCACCGCCACCTTTTGAATTCTTCAATGTCAGATCAGTTCTCACTCCATCTTTCTTCTTCCCATGAAGGCTTCCCAGTTCCCCTATTGAAAGTGGTCTCCCCCCTTAAGTTAAGGTACTTGTAGTACTATGTACATCTGTGTTAAATCCTTTGTCCTAAGAACATTCTAACCTGTATCATCCAACCATTTATCCAACTACCCACAAATATATGTGCATTTATGTCATATGTTTCTCCATGGAAACTCTAACATCATAGAGGGCAGAGATTGTTATTTATCTTCATTGAGTCCCACGAATCCAGCTTGGTACATTTCTTAAATAAAGTAGATACTTAACTTAATAGATCACTTTGTTCTCATTCAGTCATTTCAGTCATTTCCAACTCCAAGGCAGCATGTGGGGATTTTTTGGCAAAGACATGGCAAACGGGGTTAAATGACTTGCCCAGGGTCACATGGCAAGTAAGTGTCTGGAGCCAGATTTAAACTCAAGAAGATGAATTTTCCTGATTCCTGGCCTGGTGCTCTATCTATGATGCCACCTAGTTGCCCTTGAATTTTGTGCTGCTCAATTGTATTTGACTCTTTGTGACCTCATGGGCCATACTGTCCATGATATCTTCTTTGCAAAGATATTGGAATGGTTTGCCATTTCCTTCTCTAGTGAAATAAAGCCTCAGTTTTCTCATCTGAAAAATGAGGAATATGAATTAGATGACCCCCAAAGTCCCCACTCTAGAATTATGTTCCTTTAATGCTATTATATAGAAGGAAAGCAAAGTATTGTGCAGGGTCATTTGTCTTGCCGAGGTTCTGCAGCCGGGAAAAGCATGAACCAAATTTTCTACTTAGCTCTTATACCTAGGAAACTGTTTGATTATGCAGTCTTCTTTTGTATCTAATATTGAAAATAGATGTTTATTAAACATTATGTATATAATGTTTATATATAAAGTATATAAAGGCAGACACATCACAGGTCCCACTTCTAAGGAATTTACATTTTACTGGTCTAATGGCAGACAGGGACAGGATGGGAAGGAGATAAATAATTAACTAGAGAACATGAGAAGATTTTGAAGGAGAGGTCTAGGAAGGACAAGGAAAAATTTGAGGGGTAAGTAATCATTTCCATCTAGGCACAGAGGCAGAGAAAATCAGGAGAGGCTTTATGGAGGAGGCAGCACTTGAAATGGACTTTATAAGAAAGGAAAGATATCAACAAAGATGGGAAGATAAGAGTTCATTCTAGGCATAAGGAAGGCATAGTCAAAGGCACAGAGCAATATAAAAGAGAACAGTATAACAGAAGGCAGAGATTGTCTACAATATTGTGAGTATGAGGAGAATTTCAGATTTGGAAGTGATTCCTTTCTGGAAAAAAATGCCACTACACAATATATCTAACAAGTAGTCATCCAGGCTTAGTTTGAAAATCTAATAAGAGAGAGCCCATAACCTCATAAGACAATTAATTAATCTTTACACAGCTCTGATTGTTCAAGTTTTTTTGTTTTTTTTTTTCACATCAAGTCTGAATTTGATTCTTACGCAATTTTCACCCAATGCTCCTTGGTCTTCCTTCTAGAACAAAACAGAGCATGTCTAATCCTTCTTCCTAGAGATAATAAGGGGAGAAAGAAGAGAACAAGCATTTATATAGTACATATTATTTGCAAAACCTTGTGTTAAGTGCGTTTTGCAAATATCTCATTTGAGCCTCACAATTACCCTTCAAAGTAGGTGCTATTTTTAATCACCTTTTATTGCTGAGTAAACTAAGTAAGTTACTTGCCCAGGGTCACAGATAGTAAATAGTTGAGCATGGATATGAACTATTTTTTTCCTGATTCTAGGCCCAACTCTTTATCTACTGTACCACCAACTTCCCCTATTGATAAGATAGCATTAAAAAGGATCTTGAACAAAAAGATGGCCAATAATAAATAATATGCAGTTGTTCATCGCTATATCTTGGTTCACTTATTGCAGTTTCACTGTATTGTGTTTTTTTTAATATAATTCTGTATGTCAGAGTTTTAACTGTATCATAGGATTTTGCGGCACACTTGATTGATGGAATGAAAGGTGACCAACCACAGCACTGTGTTCTGTATCCTGGGCATTGATTGACTCAGTAACTGTAGATTATTAAGAGTGTGGAGAAGGTTTATAGAAGAGTAGGAGGGATTTATAAAGCCTTAAAACCTATCTATCTATCTATCATCTATCTATCTATCTATCTATCTATCTATCTATCTATCTATCTATCTATCTATCTTTCATTCTATCTATCTATCTTTCTAACTATAATAAAATAAATATAATGCCATTACTTCTTGGATTTTCATGTATTGCTGGGGTCTCTGGAATGTAACTTCTGTCATAGGTGAGGGATCACTGTATCCCTCATTCAGGAAGAAATAAAAAACCACCAAAGGTTTTTTAGTATTAAGATAAATAATATCATCATTAGGAAGATTTTTTGGCCAGTATAAAAACAATATAGAAGAAGGATTGGAATAGTAAGAATAGGGACAAAAGATCATCTATTAATATATTAGAAGCTATGAGGGACTGAACTAGGAGGTCATAGTGATAGCGATAGTAGGAAAAAGGATAGATGCAAAAGCTGTTGTGGAAGTAGAATTAACAGGATTTAGAAATTGAATGGACGTAGGGGATGAAGGTAATAGAAGGGGAAGTCAAAAGTGATTCTAAGAACTATGCCCAAACATCTATAAAACAATGTATAACCTTTGATCCAGTAATACCACTACTAGGTCTATATCCCAGATATCCAAAAAAAAAGGGAGGAAATATCTACTTGTACAAAAATATTTATAGCAGTTCTTCTAATGATGGCAAAGTATTGGAAATTGAGGGGATGTTCATCAATTGTCTCAACAAATTGAGGTATATGATGGTGATGGAATACTATTTGCTGTAAGAAATGATGAACAGGATAATTTCAGAAAGAACTGGAAACACCCACATGAACTGATGCAAAGTGAAATAAGTAGAACCAGGAGAAAATTGTACACACTAACAACAATATTGTGGAATGATCAACCATGAAAGACTTAGTTACTCAGCCATATAATGATACAGGAAAATTCTGAGGGACTTGTGACAAAGAATACTATCCACCTTCAGAGAAAGAGGTGTTGTCAGAATGCAGAGCAAATTATATTTTCACTTTAGTTTATTTGGGTTTTATTTTGGGGTTTTGGTTTTATAATATTATTCTTTTACAAAAATGTGCAACATGGAAATACATTTTGCATGATAAGACATGCATAACAGATAAAATTGTTTATCAGCTCTGGGAAGGGAGGCAGAGTGAGAATTTGGATCATATAACTTAGGAAAACTTTTGTAGAAATGTGTTATTACATGTAATTGCTAAAATAAAACATATTTACAAAAAAAGTGACCCCAAGATTATGTGCCTAGTGATCTGGGATAAATATGAGGGAGAGGGAGGATAAGTGGGAATGATACTTGATTTTGAACTTTTTTAGTTTAAGATGTGTATAAGACATCCAAGTTTATTTTTATGACTATTTTAAAATGCTGAACTGAAATTTTGGGAAAAGTGCTTGGAATTGGAACCACAGATTTGGGAGTCAGTTATAGAGTAACAAATAAAACTCTAGGAAAGAATTACCAAGGAAGAGTATAAGAGTATAGAGTCAGATGTATTTTTACTTCTGAAATCTTCCCCAGAGATATGCAAAGAAAAAATGGTGAAAAAAGTAATAGATATAAAGAAAATAATCAGAGATATTAGTGGTTGGATGAGGAGACGGACAAAGAGATGAGGAGGGGGGGAAAGTACTTTCTAAATGTAACCTTGACAAATGAAAAGTCTGCCTAACAGTCTATAAAGTGATAGTGTAGTAATTCAGAGGAATTACTGAGCACTCAGGATTGCATTTCCACTGAGTGATGAAGGGGTCCGTTGGCAGAAATTGTCAACAAACTGACATCCATCACAATGAAGTGTGGTGTCTTTTCGGATGCTGTCCAACCTGCAGTGCTGCCCAAACATCTTTGATAGTTTAGATGATGAGCTGATTAGTACTTCTGATAATGACTGAAGGGATGGCCCAGCAGGAACAGGATGTCTTGCCATTACTGCTTTTTTCCTTCATGCACTATAATTCATGTATGCAATTCATTGGTGTCTTGAAGTTAATTTCTTTAAGCAAAATATGTGCTTTGAAAAGGAGGTTACTACATTTCTTCCACAGGTCAGTGCATTTCAAGTATGAGGCAGGACTAGGCCAGATTAGGAATCCCAAACTAGATGAATCACCGAGTATAATAGGAGGTTCTGTGATCATATCAATTTAGCCCTAAACAGAGTGATAGAGCCATTGTGATTTTAATCCTATGAATGAAAAGATAAGGAAAAATATATTTAAAATTAAATAAAATATAAAACTTACATCAAAAGTAAAAAATGGGGGATAAGATAAGGAAGAAATCATATTTAATCCTAGAATTAATAGTGAACTAGCAAAAACTAAATAACTAGTAATTTAACAAGCTAGAGTTCATTAAGCAGAGGAGTTAAATGATCAGATCTGTACTTTACAAAAATCACTTGAGCAGCAGTATAGTATGGGCTGAAGGGAGAAGAGAGTTAAGACAAAGAGAAATGCTAGGAGGTTATTACAATAGTCCAAGAAAAAAATAACAAAGGCGTGAGTTTTGATGGTGGTTATATGAATAGAGGGAAGAAGGAAGAGGAAAAGAAATTTCTACTCCAGAGTTTGGAAGATGAGTAAATTGCATTTCTCTTAAATAATTACTGCTGCAATCCAGAGCATACTCTATCCATGTCTTCTCATTCTGTGTCAGTCTAAAGAACTCCAGGAAATTCGACAAAAACTGCTGAGGAAGTAGGACACCATTTGGTAAAAAACAAATAAATAGAAAGGTTTAGCTTGGCCTCATATCGTATACCAAAATATATTTCAAAAAGATATGTGACCTAAATATAAAGGACAACATCATTTTTTGAGAAAAATGGAAATGAAGAAATGAAAAAAATGGAAGAAGAATAGGGCTGGGGGACAATTCTTAACCAAATAAAAGATAGAGATGATTATAAAAGATAAAAATAGAAAATCGTTGTTACACGAAACCTACATATTTTTATAAACAAATGTTTGAAGCTATGAGAACCAAAATGATAATTCAGCTTCTACAAGGTTTAATCTCTAAATTCCATCAGATGGTGAATGATTATAGGTAATTTCAAGTAAGATGACCTACCAGTACCATATTTCAAACTGTATCATAAGGCAATAATCATGAAGACAATCTAGCAGTGGTTAAGAAGTAGAGTGGTGGATCACTGGAATACATTAGGAACACGATGCATGATTATATAAAACCATAGTAATCTAGTGTTTGATAAGCCCAAAGATCCAAACTTCTGGGACAAGAACTCATTATCTAATAAAAGTTACTGGCAAAACTGGAAAACAGTTTGGCAGAAATTAGGAATAAACCAACACCACATAGTCTATGTTAAAATAAGGTAGAAGTGAATACATAATTCAGACATAAAAGGTGACATCATAATGCAAATTAAGAGAGCATGGAATAGTTTAACTGTCAGATATATGGATAAGGGATGAATACTTGACCAAACGAGAGGTAGAAACTGTTTCAGAATGTAAAATGGTTATTTTTTTATTACATCAAATTAAAAAGATTTTGTACAAACCAAGCCGATATAGCCAAGATTAGAAGGAAAGCAGGAAAATGGAGAAATACTATTTCAAATTTCTCTGATAAAGAACTCATTTTTCAAATATATGGGGAATTGAGACAAATGTATAAAAATAAGAGCCGTTCCTCAATTGATAAATGGTCAAAGGATATGAACAGATAATGTTCAGAAGAAATCAAAGCTATCTATAGTAATATGAAAAAATGCTCTAAATCATTATTGATTAAAGAAATACAAATTAAAACAACTTGCACCTAACAGATTGGCTAACATGACAGAAAAAGGAAAATAACAAATATTTGAGGGGACATGGAAAAATAGGGACACTAATGCATTGCTGGTGGAATTGTGAACTAACCATTCTGGAAAACAATTTGGAACTATGGCTAAAGGACTATAAAACTGTGTATACCCTTTGACTCAGCAATGTCACCATTAGGTCTGTATTTCAAAGAAATAAAAGAAAAGGAAAAAGAATCTATATGAATATTCATTATAATATATATTATATTTATAAAATATTTCTAGCCATTCTTTGTGGTGGCAGCAAAAAATTTGGAAATCGAAAGGATGCCTATCAATTGGACAATGTCTGAAAAGGTTGTGGCATTATTCAATTGTGATGGAATTCTATTGTGGTATAAGAAATGATGAGCGGGATGGTTTCAGAAAAAAACTGAGAAGACATAAATTCATGCAAAATCAAGTGAGTAGAAGCAGGAAATCATTGTACACACATCAATGTGTGTACAGTATAACAGCAATATTGTATGATTAACAATTCTAAATAATTTAATTATCCTGATTCATATAATGATCTAAGACATTATGAAGGGTTTATGATAAAAAAAATGCTATCTACCTCCAGGGAAGGAACTGATAAAGCCAGGAAGTGTCTGAAGCTAGATTTGAACCCAGGATTTCTTATCTCCAAGCCTCAATCTCCAACCACTGAGCAATCCCATCAGATACAATTTTTAACCTTCATTTCACTGTCTAACCATACTAGTCAGTGTTGATCAATGGGATTGATCAGGAGAATTCTCTTGAATTTTCTTCAGATAAAATGTAAGTTCTTGGAGACTATAGGTTATTTGATTTTTAAGTTCCCTATGCCCAAAAGACAGCTAAGAACACCTTGATTTAAGTCCTGTCTCTGATACCTACTTGTTTTGTGACCCTAGGCAATTCACTTAACTTCTTGGCAATCCAGACAACTCTCAAAGAATAAGGTGCAGAAAATATGCCAATCTCCACTGGCAAAGGAAATTTCCTTATCTGGGAGCTCCCTATGGCAATAAAATCATAAGTCTCATTGCTGTCTCTTCCCACACTCATTCCTTGACACAATTCCTGGCACATATTAGATGCTTCACAAATATTTATTGAATTCAATTGAAAATGTGATAACACTATGTACACAAATGTTTTATAATGTACTATATGTGTATATGGTATGTGCATATGCTATATATGTGTGCATGCTTGTTTTATGATAGCTACCCATGCACACATATGTATTAATACATAGATGCATTATATTTCTGGTATTATGAGAATAATTCGCTCATAAGACGGGAAGGGATTCTATGTTTCAGAAGTATTATCAATAAAGGGTTCCCATTGTATTTCTCTTTCCTAGACATAAAAACAAACAACTCCTTGTGGAATTTCTTCCAGTTCCTAATACAGATGGTTTCTGTATCTTAGAAATTAGAATTATTCCCTTCTTTCTGATATTGTTCTTTCACCAGTGAATAACTTGAATTAAATAGTCACGGTAGAAAGAAATCTGTGGTGGAAGAATCTGGTCCATTGGTTTCAAATTATACAAGATATAAATCTTTTGCAAACTCTATTCAGAGACTGCAGAGTAGAAATTGTAGCTAACTGCAAGGGTACCTAACCCAATCATTGATCGCTGCATGAGAGCGAAGACCTTAAGAGGTATACTTAATTAAATGAAGATTTAACAGAAGCTTGGATATGACTTTTTTCCCTTTTGAACTACATAGAAAATTGAAAGCCACAACCTATGATAATGTGGCATTAAAGCCACAAATTTGAACTAAAAAAAGAAAGTCAGGAATGTATAAGTTGTGTTGATAGTATTAGTATTTTCAGCCCACCCACAATATAAGTAGTGGGATTCCAAGATTTCATTAATGTATTGTAATATAATATAGAGAACATGCATCCTTCACAGGTGAGCATAAACCTTTCCCATTAAGCTATTTCGAGACCTTTACTTTCAGATAACTTTGTACAGAATAAAACGGTGGGGTTTTTCTGCAGGCTCCTTTGCCATAGTATCCAATTTGTGATACATTTTAAAATGTCTTCCTTTCTCATTCCATGAACATGGTGACTTTTTATAAAGCATTCAGTCAAATATGAGATGATCTCAATTGACTTCATTGGTATTCGCAGCAAAGACAAATATGCTTCTTAAGGCATTTGAAAATGGAGTATTAAAAATGCACAGGATGTTGGATTATGCTGTTACCCGGTTAACTTTTGTTATTTCCTCCATATTATATCATGCTCCAGGTACATGTTGGCTAGTTGTTCTCCAAAGCCACAGATTTTATCCTTCAAAAAAGAAAAGTGATCACTTCTTACATAGTTGCTAAACTAACTCTCCTGAATACTTTTGAAATCTCATTTATTTTTGTAAGACAAGACAAAATTGAAATATCCCTTAGGCAACAAATAATGGCATATGTACCATATTTTTTCCCCTTCACTGAGAGTTTTTTTTTATGAGTGCAGAACTTGATAGAAAAGCCAAGACTTTATGAATAACCTGAAGGCAAATTATTATAACTCACACCTTCATCACTCCAAAGCATACATATCAGCCAAGAAAACATATAACCTAAATGTATATATATATATATATATTTTTTTTTTCTGGCACATGGTACCAAAAAAATCAAGTGGAGGGAAAATATTCTTTAAATTTCCCCTTTTATTTTAATTTCCTAGATGATTCAATATAACTGTGTGCCACAGGAAGAGATCAAGTCTCTTTGTGCCCAATTTTACCTAAAGTGGGCCAGTCTGCCACTGATCTCATCAGGTGAGGTGTAAAACATTCTCTATAATCTTACTGGGGTTAGCAGAATGTCTTGAAATGGAGAGCTACTCCAGAGATATTTTTACTCATTAAGAAAGCTGAAAATTTTGCACAGTTCTCAAATATTCAGAATCTGTTCTAATGTGACTTAGGGTATCATTTTCCAGAGATATTCACATCTGCTTGGGTGTCTTGATTCTCATTTCTCATATTTCCTCCAAGGTCTGTATTCTGGATAATGATGCAGTATGCTTAATCCTTTTGGGAACAGAAAAACCACACATATCCAGAAAGCCTTAGACCAAATGGCACTTAAATCAGCCAATCTATCAACATGCACTGATTGTGCTCTTTCTATTTGTCAAGTGGATAGAAATTCAGGCCTGGAGTCAGGGAGACCCCTCCTCTTCCTGAGTTCAAATGTAGCCTCAGACACCTACTAGCTATGTGATATTGGGTAAGTCACATAATTCTGTTGCCTCAGGTTCCTCATCTTTAATATGAGCTGGAGAAGGAAATAGCAAGGGACTTGAATATCTTTGTCAAGAAGACTGTAAATTGAGTCATGAAGGATCAGACAAACTGAAAATGACATCTGGCACTTCAGGACACAGATTTATATTCCCTTCTTGTATTGTCCTTGTGAGCATGGGAGATGGGACCAAAAGAGCCAGAAGAAGGCCTTTGGTGACAGTTCCTGACAGTTGGGACCAGAGAGGATTCTGGATAATTCTCCAGAGGAGGAAGGGGAAAAAGAGGAGTTCTGGTGGAGAACTGGAGAGAGGGAGGAGGTGGACATCCCAGCTCGAATCCAGTCCTGAGGGCTTCCTGAGGATCTTTCTTTGGACAATGAAACTCAGCTTCCCTAGTCAAAGGCATCCCATTGCTTCTCATTCAGCAAGACTTCAATCATCAGCTAAGTTTTGGGACTCCATTTTGGGAGCAATCTCTTCGGCTCCTTCCCCCATTACTCAATCTTGCTGAGAGACCCTTTCCGGTCTAACTTACAATTATAGAAAAGGATAGAACTAGAAATAGAATCTGAAGGAGAAGAGGCAAGGGGAGACGCTTGGGAGCAAGAACCCCAAAGGTTCCCATCTGAGTGACAGATCCCATAGAAATAGAGAAGAGGGCACCCCAAAATCCCTCTGCCCTTCACCCCTTTCCCCAATCCCTGAATTGTGATTAATAAAAGTCATTCATTAGTCAGATAGCGTTCCAGAGTACCTGAGAGCTGAGGGGGGGAAGGGAATCACAGCTTGGTCTGGCTGCCTCCATTTTGGAGACAGACCCCCTGCTGGGAAGTTGACTAATCTCTGGGGAGGCTTGCGTGAACCAAATTGGAATTGGGTCCCCCATACCTCCTTTTTAGGGAAGCTTCACCCCTAACTCCTGTGGGGCGGCACAACCATCCAGGTCACCCAGTTTTGGGGTGACACCCCCTCGAAGTCTCTCAGTGCATATTCAGTGGGAGGGGAGAGCTAGAAGAGAGTCTCTCCCATATCATAGACTCTCTCTCTCCCTTCTCTCATTAACACTGTTGTCTGGTTCTGTTTATTATTGTATCCTTATACAGCTCCCTCTTGATCTAACTCTTCTGTTGGGGAGAGCAGACCTGGATTTTCTATATGTGAGATTACAAAGCAGATGAACTCAAATGGGGTCCCTTGGGTCTTTTCCTTTCCTCTCTACAATTTACTTTCTAATGGCTAGAGATAACTCTAAGCTCATGAAGCACTTCTGATCTCTTAACTTATTGGACCTGCTCCTAATAGGATATAGTATGGTCATGTAAAGAGTAGCTCTGATATAAGATACCAAGACTTCTTAGAGTGGAGGGTGAAAAACTCTTCTCCCATAAATGTAAAAAGTGATTCCTCTCAAGAATTAGATTCTTCTTCCTTAGTTGGCCAACATTATGACCATCAAAGCTTACCCTTTTCAAAGCTACCTCCTGTCTTGACCTGTTCCCTAAAAGGCTACTAGAAATGGTGCCAAAACTTTGATAAATAGTCCCCTAACAAAGAGGCAACAAAATATAGTTACTTCTTTGTACTTGTTTTAAGACTATAACAAGTTATTTTATGCTACTTGCCCTATATTTTCTGTAATTTCATTAGACAGGTGAGGAAGAAATCAAATGATCAAAATCAACTCCCACCAATTATGCTCTCCCTTAAGTTAAATATTTTTTTTTGTCCCTAGCTAATCAACTAAAGGTGCAGAAGAGATCTTTTAACAAAGACCTAAACTAAATAGGTTTTGGACTTGCCCTGTGAAACATTTAGGAAGTATAAAAAGAAAATAACTGCATAACCTTTTTTTTTAAATAGTGCTAAATCATTGCATTATCAATAATTTAGTTCCAAGGTCATGCCTTGAAAATAGATGTTCAATCTATGTGCCTTTAGAAGCTTTTCCCCCCCTACAAGAACAGTTTTAAATGAGGAAGACTGTGTTCTACCCTCTTGATATAAATTGTCTTAATTATCCATTAAGTTTGGAGATTTGTAAAAGTGAAAAGCAGGGAGACTTGCTGATTTTCTTTAAGTATTCTCTCTGTCAGAAAATGCAATACCTTAGAAGAAGGTTCTTGATCAAATATAAAATTTGGAAGGATAAAAATAAAAGGATATCATTGTTTTAAGTTACAAAATTCAGATATATTTTCCTCAAAAAACTGACAACAATAAACTCAAAGATCCCAGATTTTGGGACAAAAATCCACTATTTGACAAAAAATGCTGGGAAAATTGGAAAACAGTATGGGAGGGATTAGGTTTAGATCAACATCTCACACCCTACACAAAGAGAAATTCAGAATGGATAAATGACTTAAATATAAAGAAGGAAACTATAAGTAAATTAGGTGGACATAGAATAGTATACCTGTCAGATCTATGAGAAAGAAAATAATTTAAGACCAAGCAAGAGATAGAGAATATTACAAAATGTAAAATGAATAATTTTCATTACATTAAATTAAAAAGGTTTTGTACAAACAAAACCAATGCAACCAAAATTGTGAAAACAACAAATTGGGAAAAATTCTTTATAACAAAAACCTCTGAGGAAGGTCTAATTACTCAGCTTATAAGGAGCTAAATCAATTGTACAAAAAATCAAGTCATTCCCCAATCGATAAATGGGCAAGGGATATGACTAGGCAATTTTCAGCTAAAGAAATCAAAACTATCAATAAGCACATGAAAAAGTGTTCTAAATATCTTATAATTAGAGAAATGCAAATCAAAACAACTCCGAGGTGCCACCTCACACCTAGCATGTTGGCTAATATAACAGCAGAGGAAAATAATAAATGTTGGAGGGAATGTGGCAAAATTGGGACATTAATGCATTGCTGATGGAGTTGTGAATTGATCCAAGCATTCTGGAGAGCAATTTGGAATTATACCCAAAGGACTTTAAAAGACTGTCTGTCCTTGGATCCAGCCATACCACTGCTGGGTTTGTACCCGCAAAGAGATAATAACAGGGAAAAATACGTGTACTAAAATATTTATAGCCACGTTCTTTGTGGTGGCAAAAAAGAGTGGAAAATGAGAGGATGCCCTTTGAATGGGGAATGGCTTAACAAATTGTGGTATCTGTTGGTGATGGAATACTATTGTGCTAAAAGGAATAATGACCTGGAGGAATTCCATATGAACTGGAACAACTTTCAGGAATTTATGCAGAGCAAAAGGAACAGAACCAGAAGAACATTGTACACAGAGACTGATACACTGTGGCATGGTTGAATGTAATGAACTTTTCTACTATGTTATAGTATAGTGGTATGGTGCTGCTGTATTTGGGTGTGATAAGGAGGTGACCCAAGATCCTTAGATGGTATGTAGATCTAAGCTGAGTGGAGAATGGAATGCCTGAATGGCCACCAAGGTGTGCTGGTAACCACCAGGGCTTATAAATGTTTGTCTCAGCTGAGCACGTGACTCCACCTACGGTGCCCAAGCCAAAGTGATTGAGTGAGAAGCTGTATATTAGTCCACACAGCTCCTCTGGTTACTTGGCTTGGGGTTGGGTTAATGGATAAGAGTTTATAATGAGATTAATTGGTAATAAGGTCAGATCACGCTGTTGACTGTGATTTAAACAAATATTTCCCTTTCCTTTTTAAATGTAGATATTAAATTGTTCTTTAGAATGACACCAGTCTTCACTTAACTTAGTTCAAGGCTTTAATAAACTCAAAGGGGTAGGATCCAGGATAAGGAAAGTGTTGTTGGGGGTGGATATGCTAAACTATAGGTGCTAGAGTTGGCTAATCAAATTGGCAGCTGGCTGGAGAGGTTTCTCTCCCTCTCAGACCCTCATTAGGCATGCTGTGGCCTTGACCAGGTGAAGAGAGAGTTTGTGATGTTCTTCTTGATGATAAATGTTAGCTGTATATCTCTCAGCCCTATTCAGCAACAAGTGAATTGATATTTGAGGCAGTAGGCTACATGTGCTACATGTAGACCTGCTAGCAGGTCTACAGGCCTACCCACCCACCACCCAGGACCCTTCTCAAGAATAAGACCCTGAGAGGCTCAGCCCCGGGTTTTTTTAAGCTGTGGCAGCAACTGTCTTTTGCCCCTGGCTCTGGGTAAGTTCTAAATTCTATAACTGTCGGTTGTCACTCAAGTTGGTCTCCATCTTTTTCCCAGAGGTTGCTATAACAACTAGCAGCAATGCAATGATCCAGGACAATGCTAGGGACTTATGAGAAAGAAAACTACCCACATCCAGAGAAAGAACTGTGAGAATAGAAACACAGAAGAAAAACATTTGCTTGATCTCGTGGTTCAATGGGGATATGATTGGGGATACAGACTCTAAACGATCACTCTAGTGCAAATATCAATAATATGGAAATAGGTCTTGATCAATGTCACATGTAAAACCCAGTGCAGTTGCTCATTGGCTATGCGAGTAGGGTGGGAGAAGAGGAGGGAAAGAACATGAACCATGTAACCATGGAAAAATATTCTAAATTAACTTATTTTATAAATAACTTTTTAAAAGTTCATTAAAAAAACTGACACCAACATGCTTCCTGGACCCAGTTAGAGGCAGACATCTGGACTATGCAAGCAACAGTCTTTTGAGTGCAAGGTCCACTTTTACCTGTTGTTAAGACCCAACTGTCCAAGTACTAATGGCAAAATTCTAGGAGCTATAAGGTGTCAAAATTATTTGAAGGACAGAGATGGAGATGACATCATCTTTTCATAATTTTTTAATATTTTGACAAACCTCCCAGATCCTTGATATTCATTCTCAGACAACCCAACTCTCCAAGTCCTATGCTAATTTTAAAAATTATCATTGATAGGAACTGCTTTGCATACATATTTAAATGGAAAAGAGTGGTATACTGGGTGTTCGGGGAAGCCTAGCACCTTTGTTTGGTGTGAAGGCTTGCTGAGGTCTTTTGGGGGTTGCTTTCCTCCTTTAGTGTCTACCTGCCACCCAACTCTCACCTGTGGCTCCAAGAAGCTATAACACGTTCAGTGGCCATATCCCAGTAAACCATCTCAGCAAGCAGGCTAAACAGGTTGAGAGCAACTGACAGGCCTCAAATCCATTGATGAATTAGGGGGATGTATGTCTACCTTGAAGGTGTGAAAATTTCCCCTGGCATAATGGACGGATAAACACAATTTCTTCTAATGGTTATGAATGTGACAGAAACAGCTGCTATGTAGTATTTAAAGCTTGGTTAGACAATGAAGTAGCCATGATCATTCACTGCATCCCAGTCATCTTGACTTTTATCTTGCCACTGGACTTTGTTGGCTCTGAAAGAGAGAATCATATTGATGATTTTCTGCAACTCTGCTCACTTAAATTGAGTTTATACACAAGCCAAAATATATCGCCCAAGGATATCATTTGGGTTCTCTTTGAGTATGAAGGACATCAACCAACCAACAAAAGAGAAAAGAGTATATAGATTGGAAAGAATATTACTGTACAGTAAACTGTACGTTATATTATTATATAAGACAAAACTAGGGTTTGTGTTTTCAGTGTTTCTATTGAATTATAATGTATGGAAAGAATGGCAGATTGGATGAGTATAGAATTTGTATTCAGAAAAACCTACCTTTAAAGTTTAGTATCTAAAAGTTACTATCTGTGTGATTTTGGACAAACAATATAACCTCTGTAACCATCTCTAAAACTGTAAATTACAGATGGATTGCCATCTGCAACAGTGATAAGAATTCCAAAGCCAAGTTCACAGATCCTTGAATCCTTGACATAGTGTCATGTTCAACTGAAAACAAAGGCCTGGAGAAGTCAAGCTGCTTTCCCAAAATTGTGCAGGTAATGGGCATCAGAAGTAGGATTTCAACCTAGGTACTCTGACACCAAAGGTAATACTAATTCTATTGTACCAATATGAATAGAGCTTCTTTGAAAGCAATAGTGCTGCTGAGAGAAAGACACTATATGAAAATTTGGGCCAAAAGTTTTATGGACCACAGAACAAAAGAGAGTTGAGATGCCCAATGTAGCAATGGTGGAAGCATTGCACAAGAGACAAACATTTATTAAACAAATATTACATATCTGAGGGTACAAAGACAAAAACAGTTTTCCCCTAAGGAGTTTACTTTCAGAATGTAAGCCAGAAAGGTCCTTTACATTTTTTAGAGTATGGGCTCCTTTGGTAGCCTGATGAATCATATAGACTTCTCAGAATAATGTTTTGAATGGATATAAGTAAAACACATAAGATTACAAAGGAAACCAATTATACTGAAATAGTTATCAACAATTTTTTTAAACATGTTGAGTAATCCTAAGTTAATCACCCTTTAACAAACAAATGAATAACTACTATGTAATTTGAGGGGGAAAGAATACTAACTAGAGGAATCAGGAAAGAATTCCTACAGGAGACATCTGAAGGAACTTAAGAATTTTCAGATCAAAGTGAGAAGAGAGGCCATTCCAGGCTGGGAAGATAGTCAGTGAAAAATCTGAACAAAAACAAGAAGGCCAGCTTCAATAGACCATAGAATTAATGAAAAGAAGCAATGAGATAAATGTTGGCAAAGAAATGTGAGTCAAACTTTGAAGGGCTTTAAATGCTAAATTATTTTGTACTCAAAACAATAGGGAGTTATTTATATTTCATGACCTGGTGAATAATATGGCCAAATCTTTGTTTTAAAGAGATTGTTTTGGCAGCTATGTGAAGGATAGGTTGAAATAATGGGGAAACAATGGCTATGGAAAGGGAAATGAATTAGAAGGCCACATAAGTCCAGGTAAGATGTAATGAGGATATTAGTATTGTGAGTAGAGAGAAGGGCATGATTATGAAAAGCATTGTTTAGAGAAAGATGACAAAACTTGGCAGCTATTTAGATATTGGGTAGGGGTGGTGAGGATAGGGGTAAAGAAAAATGAAGAGTTAGGGATGACTCTTAAGTTTTAAACCTTGGTGCCTGAAAAAATAGTAGTACCCTCAACAAAAAATAAAATTAGGAAGAGTTATGGGTTTAGGACACAATATAATATTTTATTTTAGAAATGTTAAATTTGAGTTGGGACAGTTAGTAGAGACATGGAGAGAGAATGAGGCTTGAAATCAGGAAGATTCATCTTCATGAGTTCAAATCTGGTCTCAGACACTTATAGCTATGTGACCATGGGCAAGTTGTTTAATCCTGTTTGCCTCCATTTCTTCATCTGCCAAATGAACTGGAAAAATAAATGGCAAACCTCTCCAATACCTTTGCCAAGAAAACTCGAAATGAGGGTCACAAAAAATTGAATATGATTGAAATGACTCAACAGCAATAGAAGTTTGAGTTAACTATGAAATATTCAACAGGCAGTTGATGATGTAAGAATGGAACTCTGGAGAAGGATGAAACCTGGATATAAGGTCATAGTTTAATGAGGGCACATGGCAGCAGTAGATCTAGAATCACAGGACCTGGCTTCAAATTCTGTTTACTACCCACAGCAGTCAGGGCAAGTCATTTAGCTTCCACAGACTTCAATTTCCTCCTCTATAAAATGAGGGCGTTGGACTAGCTGGCTTTCAAAATCCCTTCTATCTCTAGATCTATTATCTTATGGCAGTTCCAGTGGAAAGGTCAAAGTTGGTAACTGAGCCTTAGCTTTGCAACTTACTGCTGTAACCTTGGGCAAGTCACTTAATTGTTACTGGGTCTCTAGTTCCTCATCTATAAAATAATCTGAACTAGATAAGGGTTGAAAGAGATATAAAGTAATGTTTAGCTCCAAATTTATGATCCTTTGGAAACTTTGACCTCTAAGGTCTTCATCTATAAAATAAAGAGATTAAAACATGTCATCTAAAGTCTATTCCCACTCCAAATCCTATGACTATATAAGTCACTGAACCTCTCTGAATTTCAGGGTCCTTCCATAAAAAGGATGACCTAAATGAGCTCTAAAAGTTGCTTCCAGTTTTGACATTCTGCTAGATATTTGATGATTTGTTTTGCTTGTGCCTTAGGGTAGAATGTATGGATACTTCTTAGGATGAAGAAAGATGCTGAGTTGAGAGATGACAGTTTCTTCTAGTCATTCCTTAATATTATCTAGTTCCATTTCTGTAACCAGTGTGTTATTTCAAGGAAGGCAGGTAGGATTTTAATAAAAGGTTCTTTTTTTTTCTAACCAATAACTCCGGAGAGATTCACAGAGAGATGGGCATATGTCAATTCTTGAAGGAAGGTCAAAAGCACTATCTCCAAGTGATTCTGTCAACCACCTCTGTCACTGACAATTGGAAATACGGGAAAGATAAAATTATTGATTTATTAACACTGATCTAATGAGTTTCAGAATAGAAAAATCTAGTTTGAATGCTCAGCCAGGATTCTACTAACGGGGGAAAATCCATACGAAATAAACACATAGAAATAAAAACAATATGAAAATCTCTCTAGATGAGAGAAATAGATCTACCCTAAAATATCTTGTTGGTGTCCAGGAAAAGAGTTCTATCTATCACTTTATCTTGGAGATACATTTTGTTTTTCTACATTTGACATCTTACACTAAGACATTTCCACTTAAATAAAATTTGTTTCTAATTCAGTAGGACCCTGTTGGAATGTCACTCAGAATATACATCTTTCCTCATCACCAGGAGGCTTGAATCAACATCCTGATCCCACCAACTGGACTGACAGAATTAAGACATGCATCTCAGTGGAATGGGAATAAACATATTTATTTAAAACCTCTAAACTGGTGAAGTTTGATTATTCTCCATTAAAATGGAGATGTGCTTTAAAATTTTCATGCTGTGCAATGACTATATTCTATTAAGATTTGGAATTATCCCTCCCTTCCCTAACTAGAGGAATACAATTAAGAAATACTTTTTCATTCTTGTTAATAATAGAAAAAAAGAGAATTCTTTTCTCATCTTAAAAGATTTTAGCAGTTTTATCACTGAAACTCACACTCCTAATCATTTTTGGTAAGTGGGCAGCAGGCTATAATGAATAGTGCATTGATCCTGAAGTCAGAGAGAGCTGGGTTTAAATTCTGTCTCAGACACTTATTAGTTATGTAAGTCTGGGCAAGTAATAAATTCTCTAGGTCTGAATCTATAAAATGGGGGATTGGATCTAGGTTCTTACCAACTCTAAGATCGTCATCCCATAATTGTTATGAATATTGTCATCTCAGATCTCAAAGAAATTATTACATGTATCCAAGTAATAGAGCTCTGGTCAAATGGAAATATATCATGGTTCCCAGAACTCCAAATTCTCTCTCCAATCACAGACCAGACTATAAAGAGGGAATACTTTTTTCTTCTGTTAATTGGAGCTTAAAGGCCAAATGTTTACAAAAGATAATATTTCATCTAGAAATCTGTACTATTTTTACAAAATCAGTTAAAATGTGTGGTTGACAAGCTTGGACCTAGAGTAAGATTGAGAAAATGAACCTACCCCCCTGCAGTGATAAAGTGGAGGACCACGACTATGGAATATTGCATACCTTCTTGGGCATAGTTCCACAATCCTACTAGCTTCTCCAGTGGAAAATCACAAGTCTTAACTATGACAAAAAATATTTGTTATACGATTCTGGTGTCCATTTTATTAAGGTGAATAGTTAGTTTATTTCCACTTCTGTGGTAAAGGAAGTGATGATGGAAAGCAATAAGAATGAGAATAAGCACATTAGAGGTCATACAGACAGGAACAGATCAATAGAGCACTAAATAACTAGTAGAAGATATTTAGTTTAAATTGAATTGCCTTTAGTGTCACAGGGAATGTAGCACCTTTGGAGAGAGTACATTTTCATTCTCTGAGATTCTACCCATCACCAATTCCTCTGGTTTTATCTTGGCTGAACTTGAGAAAATATTCTTTTAGGGGATTATCATTGACAAGCATCTCTAAAATAATAATATAAGATCTACTAGCCTTTTTTTGGACACTTACTGACAGGAAAAAAAATTCCGTCAGCCTTCTAAGCCTTGATTAAATAAGCTCCTAGAAAATCTGAGGTGAAAATAGTCTGCAAAAGAAAAGAAGTAAGGTCATTTATAGCACACATCTGAGGTTGCCCTTCAGATATGATATCCTGTTGCTAGCATTTTGAAACTACAATACTCTGACGTCTGCCTTGAACAGAAAGTCAGTCAATAAATATTTATTAAGCACTAATTTTCTATAAGCTCTTAGTAAGCACATTATATTATGTAAACTTTCAAGCTACTTTTATAATGTGTTTTTGTATGTTCATATTGCTCAATTGTGAACTCCTTGAGCTCAAGGATTGAACTTTATGTATCTTTGTCTTGCCTTTTGTACCTTTTATTGGGCCCTGCTGTTCTAAAAAAAAGGCAAGAACTCAACAAGTATTTGTTGAATTGATTTAATTTTTTAAGTGATTTTTAACACCATTGTTTTCCACCAATATAAAAGTAATCTTTCTGGTAATGCAGAAAGAATGTTCTTTGGCACCTTCTGATTTCTTCAGTAAGACCTAATTTTTAAAAAAAGTTACATATTAGTGAATATGTACATTCTGTATTTAGGTGTTCTCCATTTGAGAGAACTCAAAAAACTCTGGAATAGGTGGACATGGTATGAAGTATTCTGGATTGATGTAATGAAGTATTCCGGATTTCTCTTAAACTCATTAGTACACAAACTTTACAACCTCTTAATTTCCTTAGGAATTGGGAAAACCAAGGATATGGCCTTCAAATTGATTTTCTTTCTTCCTGAGAATATTTGCTAAGATAATATCAGTCATACTGATAGATGTGACAAGGACAAAAAGTGAACATGGCTGTAGAACTTATAAGGTCTCAAAATCTGGTGTCCTTTTCACACTCAAATTCCTGTTTCTACCATTTGGGTATCTACCTGGCACATGGAAAATATTTATTAAACTATTATTATAGGCCAAGCATTGTACTAAGTGCTGGGGATAGGGAGAAAGGTAAAACTGGGTTCTCACCTTCAAGGAAGTCACATTCTAAACAGAGAGACAACATGTATATAACTATGTACCTACAACATGCACACAAAACTCATAATGTCCCCCTAACATTGTTGTCATCATGTGTGATTTCTTGGTTCTGATTACTTCACTCTATATCAGTTTCTGTAGATAGTTCCATGCTTAGATTAATCCCATCTTCACAAAAGAAGCTTAGAGAAGTATTTATCACATAGATCATTTCCTACAGCTCAGCAACATTCTATCACATTTTTGTTTCACAATTTGTTTAACCACTTCTCAATCACCAGAAATCTACATTGTTTCCAATTCTTTGCTATAACAAAAAAGTGTTGCTATAAATATTTTGATGTACATTGGAGACTTTCTTCTTATCAAAGATTTACTTGGGGTCTAAGCCTAGTAATGGAGTCTCTGAGTAAAAGAGTATGGGCATTTTATTTACTTGAAATTCCAAATAATAGTGGTGAGAGGGGAAATATTCCTTTATTTATAAGGAAAGTTTCTAGTATAACCCCATCTAGTATAAGGTTTGTTTTTAGTTTTAAACTGATGCCTATGGTATTTTTAAAAGTCACTCATATATATGTATGTACATATATATGTGCATATATTGTTATACTCAATGTGGGGTAACTGGTGGAAGGATAGACAGGAAGGTGCTTCTATAAACTGGGCCTGATAAACTGGCCCAAGATCCTCAGGTGGGAAATGGATCTAGGCTGAGTAGGATAGTGATGCCTGGATAGCCACCAAGGTGTGCTGGTAACCACCGGGGCTAATGTATGATCAACTCAGCTAAGCAACTGACCCCACAAACAGTGCCTAAGCCAAAGTTATAGAAGGAAAAGCTGTTTATGTTGTTCAACAGCCCCTCTGGTTCCTTGGTTTGGGGTTAGGTTAAATGGTAAAGGTTGGCAATGGGCTAGCTGTTGATATTTGAGTGGATAATGCTAACTGACTGCGATGGTGGCAATCCCTTTCCCCTTTGGCTGTAGTTATTCACTTGCCCCTTGGAATGAATGCCAATCTTCACTTGAATCAAGTTTGAAAGGGGTTTAATGCTTAAGACTCAAAGGCTAGGGTTCAAGAGATGGAAAGAAGTGTTGGGAATGACTATGCTAAATCTAATGAAGGTTAAAGTAATCTAATCAATGAGCAACAAGTTGGTATTTGGCTGGAAATTCCTCTCCCCTCACAGACCTTGGTTAGACCCAGCCATGGTATACTCTAGACCAAAAGAAAGGAAGGGATAGTGATAATCTTCTTGACAGCTGTGTTGTTGTTATCTCTCAGTTCTGTTTAGTAATAGGTGAATGAACTTCTTGTGGCAATAAGGTATGGATGCTGGATCTGCAGATCTATAGGTCTACCCACCCTTCACCACTCTCTCCCTCCAGAAATCACTTCTCAAGACTGAGACGCAGAATGGCTGAGCCCCTGGGCTTTTATAAAGGTGGTCCCAACTGTCTTTTGCCCTTGGCTCATGCCATCTGGGTAAATTCCAAGTTCTATAACCAACGATCTTTCACTCAAGCTGTTCTCAATCTTTTTCCAGAAGTTAGCTAATATATAAAGAACTTTTAGCAAAAGAAAAAAATGCTATATTTTTGTCAAAGGCTTTTTCTATACCTATTGAGATGATGTGGTTTCAGGTGCTAAGCTATTATGTCTCATTGTTCATATTGATTTTCCCCCTAATGTTGGACCATCCTTGAATCCCTAGTATAAGTGTTACCTGGTCATAAGGAATGATTTATTGGTAAAATTGCCATTTGAAAGGATTTTATTTAGAATTTTTGAGCCAATATTCATTAAAGATATTGACCTATAGTTTTCCCTCGGTGCTTTATTTTAGTTTTTCCTTCTGTGTTTTATTTTTTCCCTCTTTTAGGTATTTACATAATAAATAAATTCATAAATAAATAAATTCATAAAAGAATTCTGGTAGGGTACTTTCTAAGTTTTTGACAATAATTTATAAAATACGCATGCTAATTGTTCTTCAAAAATTTGATTCAATTCCCCTATGAGTTCATCAAAGGCATGAGTTTTTTCCTCCTCCTTTGGTAGTTCCTTTTTTGGTAGATCTATTCATGAAATTGAGTTATTTAAGATATCTGTCTGATCTGCTAATTGTTTCAGAGCTTTATATTTTTGGAGGTATTCCTGTATTTCTTGTGTGATCTTAGTTTCATTAGCATATAACTGCAAAATATGTTCCTATTATTCATTTTATTTCTTTGGGTTTTGCTGTAATTTCACCTTACTCATTTTGTTATTAATTTGATTTTCT